>NW_028327177.1:15937512-16240938 GCF_987537825.1 Furipterus horrens | reverse complement strand
ACTTTGAATAGAAATGACAGAGGGATTCCCCTCTTACAAATCTGCTCCCAGGAGCAGGCTTCCCCAAATTCCCTCTCCGAACTGGTGATCTCCCACTGAAGGGGGAGATACAAAGGAAGTCAATTTGTGTTATTCCTACGAGCTAGATCATGCACAAACTCCTGGGAAGGCTCCTCTTAAACTGTGTGGTTTCCTTGTCAAGATTTCCCATTGCTAATCCAAAGCAGGCCTTCCTGGGCCTAGCTGTGCACATAACCACCATCACGATGTTTGCAGCACAGACAAATAAGAACAAAGAGTCCTAGTGAGGTATTGAAATCTCCTTCTACTTCCTGTGCCCATGCAGTGGAACCTTAAAGGAGTCCTTTGGATAATCCTGCGACCATGGGGTGTTCCTCAGGTCGATGTGCAGTCGTCAGAAGCTCTGCACATGCATGTGTTTTCCTGTCTTTATGCCAGTCAGCTGATGTTATTTTGTAGTCTCCCTCTTGGACACCTTCCTTATGCATGCACTGAGGCAAACATGATTGCTCTCTGGCTTATCTTAAAATACTCCAAATTATCCCTTCCATAATTCACCCTTCCACCATGGACTTTGTCCAAGAGATACAAACAATTAGGTAGTTGAGATATTCATCAACTCAGCTTTGCGGTGTCAGGAGAGGCTGAGATAATTTATAGACGTATGAGGATATAAAAGAATGAGTTAGGAGGTGACCTGTATCTCAGCCTTCTTCTCAGGGGGAGGTTAAGAGAGTATTGACCCTAGCCCTCGGCTTCCTCCAAACACAATATCAAACACAATATCTAGCTGTCCTTACCCCATTCAACTCAAGTAAATTGAAATCTACATTAACCGCTATTTAGTGGCATTATTTCTTCATTATAAAATTAATATGTCATTAAGACAAAGAGGATCCCATATTTAAGTGTTGGCAATCTTGTTTTGCTCTGAACTGGGGGTATAGAGCATATAGAATACTGTTATTAAAGTAATTAGGAAATTGCTGTCTTATAATGCAATATATATATATTAGTTAATATGTGGGTAATGTGTGTCTGTGTATATACGCACATATGCACACATATACATAAATATGTGTGTATGTACACAGTCATTATTTTAGGTAACTTTGTTCTATATAGCTGCTGTTGACACTGAGTTAGCAAATACTGAAGTACTTTTCCTAGGGGAAATGCAGGGTTGGATTCTTATGAACTTCTTGTCACAATATTTTAGTTAACCTATCAATATGTAACCTTATATTATGAGTGTTCCTGCTTAAAGACTCCCCACTTTATATACATTGTTTACTCATTAACATTGAACTCACAGTCCACGGCACTTAATTCGTGCTTGAACAAATCTTCTCTAATACACACATTTTCTCTGTGAGGCATCCCACAGCCTCCTGCACTAAGAGCAGACAACACCTCGGCCCTCCTCGGGGCCATTTCCGACAGCAAAAGTCGCCACTGAAACGCACAGAAATGTGAAAAATGTGGTGCTCAGTATAAAGGACACTTGTTTACTGCAAAAGAGATGAAACGAGAAGCCAGAACACAACCTTGCTTAATCTCTGAGAATGTGTGTCTGGTGACTCAATTTTGCTGCCCTCTGCATGTCTTTTGTGACTGGAAAATGCCATGGGTCTTGGTTTTAGGGTTGCAAATAATTGTTAGTGAGTAGGTCAGTTTGAAAATATAGAATCCACAAGTTATTAGGGTTCACCCTCTAGAATATAGCAATTATACATCACAAGCATACATATATCTCACACTGATATTGAAGCACAGTAATTGGCTGAACTGATATTAAGCATTTAGTTTGTTTATAAAATTTGCTATTATAAATAAAACTTCAATGAATAACCTTGTGCAAAATATCTATGCCTACATTTTTCAAAGTATGTCCTTTAATGGAATGTCACCAAAGTGCCATAGACATGAAATCAAAGATATGAACATTTTAAAGCTCCTTTAATATACTGTTTAAAGCCTTGGCTAAATTTACACTCCCATTAGTAATGTATAGGTGTCATTTTTCCAAAAGGGTGAGTAGCTCTTCATAGTCTGCTCCTGAGTCTCTCTCTAGAACTCACCTCTCTTTCCACCACTGGTTAAACCTCGGAAGAAGCTGTACTAACTATTCCCAGGCCTGACAATATTCCACAACCTCTTGGCCTTCAAGTCTGTCTCATTTGCCTTCATTGCTTTTCCTCTGGCACCACCTCATCTCTTCCATTTCAAACTGGAGGCTGCTTCTTCAGCATGCCTTCCTTGATCCTCCCCAGCACTGATGATGGGCTGCTCCCATGGATTCTCATAGATCCCCATCCTTCACTGCTACCATAGCACTAACCTCAGGGCCATAAACCAGCCTGTTAACACGAATGTTTCCTCATCTAAATTTTAAACTCTTTGAATGCAAAGATTCTGTGTTATCCATCTCATATCTAAACACCTAGCACTGTGCTTGACAAATTTAGATTTGTTGAAGGGGTGTCAATGAATAATGTATGAATAGAATTGCACAGTTTCTCACCAAATCCTTACTGTAAATATGAGTGAACAGAATGGAATGACACCACCTGGTCAGTGCTGAGGGTCAAGGATGATGGTTTTCTCTCTGCTCACTTCTTTCTCCCTGGGTGTCAGTGTAGGGCAGAGTTCAAGATGACTGACTTTGGAGTCAAGACCAGCATTGAAGTCCTAGCCCTGCCAGTTATTAACTATGTACCTTTGAATAAGTCATTTTACTTTTCTGAGCTTCAGTTTTCTCATATTTAAAATTGAAATTATAACACCTACCTCTAAGTATTAGTGTGAGGATTAAAAGAAATAATATACAATAAACTGTTTTATATTCATATAAAGCCCTCAGTATGTACCTGAGGATCTAAAAACACCTCTATTCATTCTGAACTCCACTGTCAGATTAAACTTTCAACATCTGTTCCTGAATAGTTTGTCCCTATGTTCAAAATGCCTTTTCATCTTCAACTGGTCATTCCGTGTCCTCTTCAACATGTCATTATTCTTAGGACACTTAAGCACATTCTCTCCCTCTATGAAACTCCCATCAAACTGAATAGGTACCTTGTATTAGCCTCTCTCTGATCTTACTCCCTAACGATGGCTCATGTGTGATTTGTTCACCATCATATTCTCAGCTCCTTGTGCAATGTCTGACCAACGATATGTTCACAATGAATTGCAAATAAATGCATGAATGAACTCTTCCTTTATTTCCCATGTCACAACCCTGTGTGGACCATGTCAAGAACCACAATCATAACCCTATCCAGCAGCCAAACCAAACTACTCACATCAATATTTCACGCTCTCTTGTCCTGGCTAGTGTGGCTCAGTGTATTGAGCACTGGCCTGTGAACCAAAGGGTTGCCGGTTCAATTCCCAAACAGGGCACATGCCAGGGTCGCAGGCCAGGTCGTCAATTGGGGGTATGTGAGAGGCAACTACATTGAGGTTTCTCTACCTCTCTTTCTCTCTCCCTCCCCCTTTCTCTAAAATTAAATAAATAAAATCTTTTAAAAATATTTTATGCTCTTTCCCTGCCTTCCTATACAGCACTAACTTTCAACCAGCTGGCCACATGAATTCTTAAAACATGCAATATTGACTATTTAGCCAGGGGCACTGGCCTCATTTCCCTTAGATTTTCAAATTAAAAAAAAAATGACAACAACAAACACAACAATAGCTGTCTGATGTGAATGAATCAAAATTATACCTATATATTTTTTGTCAGATCAGGAAAGAATATATGTTTTGGTGTGCTGCAGAATTTTAGTAATTAGTTTATGTGTTCCATGAGATGAAAAAGGTTGAAAATCACTGCTATAAAACTTTTGGACTTTGACTCAACCCGATTTGGTTCCTCCTCTCTCCTTTGAATTCTATGGCATTATATTTTTATCTCTACTATGCACTTGCTTTTCTTTACATTATATTTATTTGTATACCTGTATTATCTACTTTTCAGAATGTATGTTGTTCCAGGGATTACATCTTATTTGATCAGTGGCTTCTATATCTGCCAAGTTCAATATCTTGCACATAGTCACTTGTCAACTGATCTTTGTGGGGTTGACTCTACTGAAATAGTTATAAGATTAAGTCCTTTAATACCACAGAGAAATACCAACATTACATGCTGTAGTTAGATATTAACTCTGTTTTATAAATTAAGACACAGAGAAAGAATAAAATATGTAACATGGGTCTTTGGAGATAAAGAAAACTTGTATGCAATTTCCACAGCTAACAGGGAATACTGTATATATGGATTTGTTTAGTGTGCAATTCAATTTCTCATACTCATGTAGCATGCTCATTTATATTTGCATATTTCATATTTCTCCCCAACATTCCTGTTACTTTGTTGTCCAGACAATTGTGACCGTCTAGTTCTAAAAAATTCTTAATTTCCAAAATTCTCAATGGTTTATCTTCTGTGGTCTGAAATGAACACAGCCAAAAAAACAACAAATGATCTTTGTTAACAGCCTTCCTGAACCTACTAAAACTGTTATTAATAATCATAGTAATACCTTTTTTTGAACACTATTTTAGAGAGAACATATATCCTATAATTTGATCCTCACAACCATACAATGAAACATTAAAGGAAAGTATTATTACTCCTACTTTGTAGATGAGGAAGCTGAGACAATTACATAAAAGGTTAATGATACTCAAAGTCATTCACTTGGTAAGTGGCAGAGACATGGCTTAAGCCTAGTTGTCTAACCTGAATTTCTTTCCATTCCATCCAAGTGTTTTCCTATAAGGGCTTAACATAAACAGTGAGAAAAGAAAGTTCAGAAGGATGGGAGGAAAATACAGGAATAGTATTACAAGAGTGATGGGAATTAATTTATTAGATATATTGTAATTTTAAAATGTTCTAAGATGTTTTGTGTGGAAGAAAACATTCAGTTTTGAAGATGATATTATGCATATACCAATAAATGTTGCAAAACTTTTATTCAAATTTTTGGAGGAGAATACGCATCCTCAAATCAAAAATCTGAAAACTAAAATCTGTAAAATCAATATGCAGTCTTATTTAAAGACTTAGACATGCAATAGAACTCAGGTCTGCATTGGTCATTTTTAGAGATTAAAAACATAAGAACAAAATAGTGCATGCTGCTTCTTGCTCAGATTTGTCTTTAACAATGAAATCTTCATTATAATAGAATGGAATTCCCCTCTCCTCCCAAAACAACCAAATAACATCATTTTTCACCGAAATCAAAATAATATTTTAACTGATTACATTTTTGTGAAAACAATTCAAGCACTTTGTAAAATACAAAGAAGATTGGGAAAAAAAAACACCACAAATCTCACTTCTCTTCTCACATGCATGTTTAAACACTTAAAAAAAAAAAATCCACATTGCATCATCCCATACATGCTTTTTTTTTTTGTGTGCTATAGCCCCCACCCCGTCCCCCAGCATCCTTTGATAAGTGAAGTTGATGTCCGGCACCTTGCTCCTTTGGCCCTTATATATATCGAATTGAGTACAAAACCATGGAGCCAAAAGAAAACCACGAGTGTTGAATCTCTAACATGAATTTCATCCAAAGTGAGTTGTTATGAATATGGCTATTTTCTGATGACAAAATTGCTTGGGATTAAATTTTAAAGCACTTAAGCAAGCTAGTAAATATAAACCCTCAAGACGTATACTCTGAGATGCCAATAAAAAATTTCCCAGAGAATTAAAAATGATACTCTCTTAGAATATATTAGGAAGAAAATAAACTGTAATTCCTGGTTTGTTCATGTCAAAAGGGTCTTAATTAAATGTCACCAAACATATGAACTCTCATCAAGATATACAAAACTACTACTCGATTCAACACATAAATCTATAAATATAAAGGCTTCTCCAATTTGGTTGAAATCTGTACAGTTTATGTCAAGTAATTCACTATGACCATGAAAATCATTGTTTTTTTATGTTTCTTTCAAAACTTTAAATATTTTTCAATAATAAAAATAATAATTGGGTGAAAAGGGAGACAGGCTATGGACAAGGAATCTTATTACCAGCAGGGTTGTCAAAAGGTGTTTTACCTACTACCTCCATTGTAAGATAAAATTAAAGTTTGTTTAAGACAAAGTCTCTCAAGGTACTTAATTAATTTGGGAATTTTAATTGTGTCTTTAAAGCTTCATCAGTTTATCATTAAAATAAAGAGAAATTCTGGTTAATTAGTGACTATTCTCAATTAAATCATTTTAATAAAAAGTAATTATTGCTCTTAAGCAGGAGGCATTATCTAGTATGATATTAAAATGTACTTAAAATAAAATTACAAAAACATCTCATTCACATAGCAAAGATATTCTAAAACAACATCAAAAACAAGTAAACAAACAAAACATGCTTAATTACCAGAAATTTTGCTAAAACAAATGTGAAAACAAAAGAAGTCACATCCATGAGAGAAATTGTTTATAAGAAACTGCTAATATATACTGTACTAAAAAGAACTTTTTGATTTGCTTCTTTGGAAAACTTAAATTTTGAACTGTAAGATTCCAGTGACATAAGAAATATAATATAAAATGTGTAAATATTTGGAAACAACTTTAATTAATTGTAATCGAAGTAATAGCTGAATTATGGTGTATCTAAATTATCTTCAGTTTTGAAATACTAAGTGTCTATGACATTTGTCCCAGCTATTACTGAGCATTTCAACAGATGGGCCATTTTGTCACCCTGAAGAGGAAAGAACAATATCTTCCTTTGCCTTAAGGTTCAATCTTCTTTAAGGCCAAATTCCTGGATCTCTATGAGGTGGCCAGCAATGGGGCAAAGCCAACTCCAGAAGAAACAGATCCTGAAATTCTTCCTTGAACAAGCTAATATGTAGCTGAGTTTTTGAGCCAGGGTAAAAAACTCTCAGATTCCGGAACAAAAAAAGTATTTATTTCTTCCTTGTTGTATTTGGTGGCTCTGTACTAGACAAACAACACATAAAGTAGGATAGTATTTTTCTTAATGCCATTGTAAAAGTCAACATCTTGAAAATGCATTCAAACATGAGTTTTCTCTAAACTTTTTGGAGTTACTTTTACAAAATCATTGAGACAACCAACATAAAATTTTCCTTATTCTCCAAGAGTCTACATTTCACCTAGCAAGTGCTTATTTATTCTATTCTTTTTGGAAATTATTTACCTGCCTATTTCCTCTATTGGTTTGTTAGCTCTTCGAGGGTACGGTCCTTGCCTTGTCATTTCTGTCGTCCTCAGAGTACCAAGCATGATTTCTTTTATACAGCACCTACCTGAATTGACCTCTCAGCAGAATTCAACACTTCAAATCAATTTTCTCCACCAAGCTCTGTTTTCTGTGGGGTCCTCTCTTGGTTTCTTTCTATGACGCAGCCTACTCTTTCTCGGTCTCTTCTTCTTGCACCTCTTCATCTTCTGACCCTTAGGGAGTAGAGTTTCTCAGAGCTCTGTCCTGTAATCTTTTCTGCTCACTCTATACACATTCTCCTTAGGCAATCTCACATACTCACATGGCTTCAATTATCATCCGTGAGAGCAAATCTGAAATTTATATCTTCAGCTCAGACCTCTTCTCTGAGCCCCAGATCATGTTTTCAAATGCTTACTTGTCATCAACAATTGAGTGTCTCACAGGCACCTTAAAAGCAACATGCTCAAAGTGAATTCATCAGATTTTCCCCGAATTTGTCTTCCTGGTCCAGCTTCCTCAAAAATCCACCATCCATCCAGTTGCCTAAGCCAAAAATCCAGGAGCCTATTTCTCTTTTCATGTCTAAGTTAACAGCTAGGTCCTACTGAGTTTCTATTCTAATGATCTAGAATCTATCCACATCATTCAATCTTTTTAAACAAGATTTTATTTCTTAATTTTCAGAAAGAAGAGAAGAGAGGGAGAAAAATATTGATGTGCCAGAGAAACAACAGTTGGTTGCCTTTCACATGTCCCCAAGTGGGGACCTGGCCCATAGCCCAGTCATGTGCCATGACCTGGAATTGAACCGGTGACCTTACACTTTAGAGTACAATGCCCAACCCACTGAGCAACACCAGCCAGCACCATGCCTTTCAATCTTTACAACCTTCTCTCTAGTCTAAGCAATAGTTTAGACTATTACAATAACCTCATAACAGTCTGTTTCTACTCTTGCCTCCCTTTAAATTGTTCTCCACACTCCATCTTGAGGTTTGTTTTCTCAGAAACTCCTGTTTAACAACTTTCTTTGGCTTTCCATTGTACTCAGGATAAAATACAATGTTCATATCGTGACCCATAAAACCCTGCACTATGAATCTTCTGACTAGCTCTTGGAAACCTCATCTTATGATGCCCCCTCACTCTGCTCTTCCTGTTCCTCAAATGCTCCAACATCTCTCAGAATTCAGAATCCTCAATCCATCATTGGTTCTTATCTAAAGGGCTCTAACTCTTCCCTCTTGCTCTCTTCCTTTTTTAAAATTGAATTTATTGGGAGACATTGGTTTGCAAAACCGTACAGGTTTCAAATGCACAACTCAATAAAACACCATCTGCACACTACATCTTGCGCCCACTGACCTAAGGAAAGTCTCCTTTCATTTCCATTTCCCTTTTTTGCCCCCGTCCCATCTACCCCAGACCCCACTTCTCTTTGGTCATCACCACATTGTTGTCTGTGTCTGTGGGTTATACATTTACGGTCCTTGGCTAATCCCTTCATCATCATTCAACCAAGTCCCCTAACTCCTTTCCCCTCTGACATCTGTCACTTTGTTCCATGTGTCCATGCCTTTGTTTCTATTTTGTTCCTCAGTTTACTTTGTTCATTAGATTCCAAACATAAGTGAAATCATATGGCATTTGTCTTTCTCTGACAGGCTTATTTAATTTAGCATAATAATATCCAGGTCCATCCATGCTGTTGCAAAAGGTGAAATTCTAACATTAACTCTTACTCATTCTTTACTTTTTAGCTTACATGTCACTGCCTCATGAAAATATTCTGTCTTTGTCTTTCAGATCAGGTTGACAGACCTATTACAAACGTTCCTTTCAATTTTTCCTTATCTCTTACAATCTTTGCCGTCTTCTCTTATCTTTTATAACATTCACTATAAGCACAGTTGTCTAATTGGTGCGACTCTCCCCATGTTAGACGGCAAGCTCCCTGCAGACAGAGGTCATCCAAGGCTTTTTCCCTGAGGCATTCTGCATGTCCAACACAATGACTAATACCTACATAGCATGTATTTAAAATATATTTGCAGGATGAATGAAGGCACAAAGGTGTGAACAGAAGCCATTCAAGAAATGTTGATTGGATGAACCATTGTACTTCCCACTATGTATTAAGCGACTCAGTTTTTAAGTGTGTTACCAATATAGTTTTAGAAGAGCCAAGGATATTATCACTTGTATTTTATCTTTGTTCTTGTTTCCACAAAGGACTGAATGTGGCTACTTCAGTAATATTAATTCCAGATTCAGTAACACAAGGGACATGCTTAAGAGAAAGTGGAATTTCTAAACAAATGCTAAGATAGTTTTACTTGTTCATTACTGGTGGATAATTCAGAGGAGAAATTTATTATTGCCAAATGACTTAATTATCTTCAACTGTTCAGTTGAAAGAAATCATCTGTTCAAATCTAAAAAGGCACATTGAAAATATACATTTAGTTCTAATCTAAATATATTAAGAGAAATTGCTTTTAAAACCAGCCCCCTCCCAAATAATCTGGCTTACTTCCTTGCTTTTGTTGAAGTATTAAGTATTTGAGGTTCATAAAATAGTATATTTTCTAGAGTATATATCCATGTATGCATAAATGTAATCTATTACATTTGTCAATCAAAAATTTAGTGTGGCAGAGAAAAATGACATTATACGAATTTATTTGTCTGTGTATTTTCTTCTTCTTTATTTTAAATAATTACACTTGAGCTATTTTTCTCCAGTAATAAGCGTACATGTAACTCCAAAGTAATAAAATTCTTATTCAGAAGGAAGAGTAGGCAAGTTCATTTATTTGTCTTATGAAAAGAGAACAGAGGTAATGTGATCAGTCTGTTTATTTTTTAGTAAATAGCGTTTCTCAACTATTGCACAGAACTTTCACACGTTTTGAAATCATGGACTCTTCTTATTTAAAAATTGTTGAACCTGACTCATTTAAGATCTAATATAAATAAGGTAAATACAAATCAAGCTGAATTTATCTCCTTGGTAGCTAAATATCTATATTGGGAAATGTGCTCTATAATAGGTAAACATCAGACTAGGAAGGTTGGAGTTTAGGGAGTTTTACTGAAAGAAATCTCACTTTTAATATTTGTATTTTCCATTTATATATTTTCCACAGAAGTATGAAGCACTTAGAATTTGGGGGCATGGACCTAGAATATATTTAGAAACAACTGGGGTTTCTTGTTGTTGTTTTTTGAGATGAAGAGTAGGTTATATCTTGAAAGAAACTGGAATTATAACTTACAAATCCATACATAAACTTTTAAATAAAAAAGCAGTGTGTCCACAACACTCATACACTATAAAGTCAATTCTGCTTGTGAAAATAGGGCATTAGCAAATTTTCAAGACAATAAATAGCAAAAGATACTTTTAAATCTTTGGCATGTAAGACTGATACTTGGGAGTATTAGAAAATGCCAGCAAGTGCAAGGTAGCAGATTGCAGGCTTAAAGTAATGCAGATTTCTAAAAAGACTTAGTATTTAAATCATGAACTTGAGTGAAGTACCAATACTACTTGTACATTGGTTTGAGTTTTACGTTTATACTATAGATATATGAGGTCTGTCCAGAAGGTATCTAGCCACATAATGTGAAAAATAGACATTTATTGAAGAATATAAAAGAAACACTATTTATAGGACAATGACACTTCAGTCCCCTTCAAAGTAGGCACCTTCGGACCTTACACAGTTCTCTCAATCACCATCAGCTGACCTGTCGTATTTTCCTGACTCCCATCAATGCTCTGAAATCTCTTCCTTTTCAAAGAGATTTGGGAAAAGCCAGGAATTACAGGGCACCAAATCTGGGCTGTATGGGGGCTGAATCATGTGAGTGATTTGATGTTTCATCAGAAAACTGCACCAGACGTGATGCGTGAGCTGGCATGTTATCATGATGAAACTGCCAATCACAAGCTGCCCATAGCTGTGGCCTTCTGAATCACCTGAATAGTTTCCATGGACAAAAGTTTAAGCTTAACACAAAATTTGGTACAGATTCATTATTTCTCTTGCTCATTTTGAATGTGATGGTCACACAGTACATATGCTCACTCAACAACATCTCCTGCCCCCACTGACTAGTACAGTGAAGTAGTCATTGGTCACACATGCATGTTCCATTCCACTCTTTTTGGCTGCCAGGTTACACTGATGCCATGCAAACCATTCAACCATTCTCATTATATTAACAATAGCAGGACTTTTTCCAGACAGACCTCATATGTTCAAGTAGATACTATTATATCTTGAACATACTTCCTCTTCCTTGCAACCCTAGGTAGTAAATCAAGAGCTGTATTTCAGTTTGCTTATTGGAAACCATTTTAACTCCTACTCAACAACAGATTAGAACAGGCTAAATTGGTATTTTATAGAAGCATTAAAACGATAAAGCCAAATATCAATCAATTCCACTGCCAAAACCATAAGGTAGCTTTGCATAAGGATTGGGGAAAGGTGTGTTAGTCAGGAGATGGGGGTAGCTCTGTGGGCATGACTCAGAAGGTGTTACAGGCCTGCATCACCATGTACATACAGGTTGCATTTTAGAAGTAAATCTTTCCTTTGATGACCATTTATTTATGGAGTACATTTCCTTTCACAGGTTTTCAAGAAGGAGTTCTGAAACAGGGATCACATAATTTGCCTCTGGTGGAAATATATGCTAGCTCAGTGTGAGGAGCGATGGCCTTCAGGATCTTGCCACTGCGCTACTGAAAGATCTCAGCTGAGTCATGTTAGCAGAGAATTTCACAGGTATTGGGTTGGCCAAAAGTTCATTTAGTTTTCTCTGTAGGGTGGCTTTATAGTGCTTGGTTGTCTTTAACTTCATTAGAAACGCTTTTGTTAGACTGTATTGTGATGGCTGTCATATCACTGTGCATTTTTTTAAATTTTAATTTTATTTTTATTTTTCAATTACAGTTGTCCCATTTTTCCCCCATTGTCCCCCCACCCAGCCCACCCCTTCTCCCACAATCATATCCCTTCCCATTGTCCATGTCCGTAAGTCATTTATACACATTCTTTGACTAAACCCTTCCCTTACTTATCCCCCTTCTCTCTCTCCACCCTCCGCCCTAATAACTGTTATTCTGTTCCTTGTTCTATTTAATTCATTTGTTTGTGTTGTTCCTTAAGCTCCTGTATTAGGTGATATCATAAGTTATTTTTCTTTCTTTGCCTGGCTTATTTCACTAAGCATAATTCTCTCTAGTTCCATCCATGTAAAGAAGCTTATCAAAATTGGTGAATTTCTGTGCAGTCTTTTTAATATTGAGGATGGAGGAAAATATGCAATATTTTCAGACTTTTATGCTTTATTATTTCAAGAAAGGTAAAAATGCAACTGAAATGCAAAAAAAATATTTGTGCAGTGAATGGAAAAGGTGCTGTGACTGATCGAACATGTCAAAAGTGGTTTGTGAAGCTTCTTGGTACTATTGACATTCTGGCCAAATAATTCTTTGCTGTGGGGCTGTCTTATGCATTGGAAGATGTTCAGCAGTGCCCCTGGCTTCTACCCACTAGAAGCCGATAGCAGGAGATAGCTGATAGACACAAAATATCCAAATCAATAAGGTTATTGGTGAAAATAAAAATGTGACTTTTATTTTATGGAAAAAACCATACAGACTTTTTGGCCAACCCAATACAATAGTAATATGGTCCAAATATCTCATTTTACAGATGAATATGTGAGGGCCAGAAATTCTCAGTGAGTGAATTCAGGCCACTTAATGTATTTGTTAGCAAAAGCAGGACTTGAACACTGGGCTTCTGATTCTCAAAATAGGTTTCTGTCAGTTTTAACAGTTGTTTCTAGACTTATTTTTATGACTTTCATGTTTCAAAGAAACATAGTTAAAGTTCAGAATCCATTTACATTTGCCAGAGTTTATTTTGCCAGGGGAAACATTAAAAATATATCCATCAACCATTCACTATTGCTATTACTTAATAGAAATAATGGCATTTAGGCACACAAAGGAAGAAGAATGTACAATAAAAATAAAAAGGAGTGTTCTAAATTAAATAAATTGAACTTTATGGAAATCTAACTATATTGTCTTTGTTTGGCTCATTTTGTTGTAAGCCAGCAAACACTTCATTACAGACTAGCTTTTTTTTTTTTTTTTTTTTTTTTTTTTTTTGCTATTGTGTCCTCATTTGCAACCTCTCTGTCTCCATTTCACACAAGGAGAGAATTCCCTCATGAGAATAAACTTAAATACTAGGTTAAAATGATTGTAAAATTGAGTTTTCCTCACCACTTTCTATTTTCCTTATTCAATTTGATGAGCTTATCTTAATGATAAGCTAATTTCTATTTATGAATGAAAACACCATTCTCAGTTTAAGCAGTTTTGTGAAAAGTTAGGATACAGTAGGGTAGCCACTAGCCACCTGTAATTATTATGCAATCCAAATGTGGCTAGTTCAAATTAAAATGTGTTGAAGGTGCAAAATAGATATCAGATTTCATACAAAGTAGAACACAAAATATACATAAATCATGTCAATATTAATTTTTGAAATTATAACTTGAATATATTAAATATATTAACTATGTCATTAAAATATTTTTGCCTGCTTATTTTTAGTTTTTAAATGTGAGTGCAAGAAAATTTAAAATTACATTATGCAGCTCACGTTTTGGCTCGCATTATGTTTCCATTGGACAGCACTAGCCTTTTCTTTTTTTTAAAGATTTTATTTATTTATTTTAGAGAGGAAAGGAGGGAGAATGAGATGGGGAGAAACATCAATGGGTGGTTGCCTCTCGCACCCCCATCTGGGGACCTGGCCCCCACCCCAGGCATGTGTCCAGACTGAGAATCAAACTGGCAACCTTTTGGTTTGCAGGCTGGCACTCAATCCACTGAGGCACACCAGCCAGGGTGAGGACAGTGCTAGCCTTATGGGAAAATACCGTGGTTAAAGAACTCAGGGTCCCTACTTCCTTCCCCAGTTCTCGCCATTGCTACCCTCAGAGATGACACATGGCTTAGTCTCCTTTCTCAGAGAATGACCACAACTGAAGAACAGAGTGCACATTTCATATCTGATGAGTAGATGGTTCAGGAGGTGTCCCTCACTAAAACATGGCCCAGAATTAGTCTCGCTCCTCAGTGAATTATTTTAGGCAAGTGTAAATTCTGCTACTCCTATAAGATCTAAAGGGATAAAGCAGAGAGAAGCTCTGGGTTCTCTGAAATGCCAGGAGCATCTAAATAAATTCAGGTGCTTATCCATGAAGGCTCCTAAAGTAGAATTTGTCTACCCTGTAGAATACCAATAGGAAGCTATATCTCTCTCCTGGAAGCCTTTATTACACTGTCCACATTAGTAAACAGAGTGCACAGGCAGAAACATTCTGACAAAGCAAATAGAAAAAGAATGTGAATCCAAAAACATTTGCGGTGCTTGACAACATTAAACTTTTTTCTTCCATTTTCCTAAATTAAAGACATAACCCACTACATCAAATTGAAGGATTTTCTCTATAATTTGAGAAATTATAGAACACACAGAAACTGTTGTGTTCTGTAAATCTTGATAAACTCACCCTTTTTTGAATTAGTGAAACATACTGACGTTAATGTATGACAGTAGATTACATTTTTTCTCAACATATAATTCCATTTGCTGGGCGGGTCATAGGCTGTAGTTTTATGGGCTGAATGGTTAGTCTATGGCATCACAGAATTATTCAGCACAGTATTTGATGACAACTCTACCCTACCTTCCATGTATATTATAGCTTAATACAAAGTGAGACTGTCTCCAATGACTACTGGCCCATGGCCTCGGTGCAGTTAAACCGGTAATCTCCAAGTTGGCATGACCATGTTTTTGCATTATTTTCTGAAAGCTTTCATGGACATGGCTGTTGCCATGAGTTTCACATAAGGGGGAAAAAATCCAGGCCATCATCATTCCACACCTGGATTCCTGTAAAAGCCTATTAATCGGCTTCTCCTCTGTCCCTTTGCAAACTGAATCCATCCTGTATATGGCTGCCAGATGAGTCTTGCGATATTTATCTTTTTCGTATCAAAACCTATAGCTTATCATAATTTACAAGGACTAGCACATCTGCGTAATCTCTCTTTGACATCAGAGTCTTTCCTATATAAAGCCTTTACCTATATCCAATCTTATTCCGTGACACTGGAACCTCTCCCTGTTTTAGTCATCCTTTAAGATCCTGAACGTTCTACCTCCACGTGTCTGTTCTTGCACTTCCCATGGCCAGACTTGCCATCACCTTGCCCATTGACTATCTATTTTCTAGGCAGCTTTCAGGTCCTTTTTTCATGATGTTCTAGTCTTCCAAAGACCTCTTTATTTTCTAAATGATCTTAACATTAAATTATTCACACCCTTGACTTTTCCCCTCTTTGTTCTTCATCTGTTAGTCTTTCCTTCCCAGTTGGACAGTAAATTCCTTGATATTGCACACCAAACTCAGCACAGTTTTAGAGCCATATATTATGTCATGTTCAAGAGCAGGGATGTGTGTTCCCATAGACCTGCTTCTGAAATTCTAGCTCTAAAACTTATCTCACCACTGTAAGGCATACTTTTGGTGTCTGTAAAAATCCCGATTATAGGACCTAATTTATGGTTGTTGCTGGGTTAACTAAATAAGGATGTCCATAACAATTTTCCTATTTTTCTCCAAAAGAAGTTTTTGATAGAGGAGGATTAAGAGGAATGTGCGAGGATACAGGGTAAGTAGTATGGAATGAAGTAAATATACTGTAGAGCAGAGAATGTGTACAGAAACAAAGTGATGAATGTTGATAACAAATGTGGGTAAAAAATTCATTTGGCACAAGGTTAGCTTTCACTATTCCTATTACATTATATTTCTTTTAATGTAGGTCCCTGGTATTCAGCTATTTTATATAGCCTTTAAAAAACCCTAATATTATCATTTGTCTAAATATTGGATGGTTTCCTATTGCTTGCAAGATAAAGTCTAAATTCATTAGCTCTATGTGAACTGACCCCAACATATAATACTTCTCTGGTTTTCCATTTCACATCTACCTTTTCCTGAAAATACTGTATTTTTGAGCCTGCGTTCTTCTTCCGCATCAAATACTCTTATTTTTTCCTCTTTTCCCTTTATTCTGTCTTTGGGGACATCCGACTAATCCTTTAAGCTCTGACCCAGTCTCCTTTTCTACAGAGATGAAACTTTCCTTAACTTTTTCAATATAATTACACATGACTGAGTATAAAATGAGCTTCCCTCTTGAAATCATCTTTTTTTTAAAGAAGTGGCACCTTAATTTTCTTCTATTACGGTAAATTTTTTCATTTCTCTTTTGAATAACAATTTATTTGGGAGAAAGCATATTATGCAGAAATGACTGCTATTTGTACTCAAAGATGTCCCTGATGAATATGGTTAATAGAAGCTGGCAAATACATTTACATAGACGTTAAAATTATTTTTCCAGTATTATATCATACCTGAAAAGTCATTATTAAGAATAAGTTTTTAACAACCAGTTAAAAATGTACTACAGAAAGTGGTTATAATGTGATCACAAATGTATTTGTAAAGGATAAATTAAAAAAGAAAAAAATCTCATGTTGATTTACATCGGCACTTAAACCTTTGGATAAAAGTTTCAATGACAATACCTAGATTAAACAAGTAGTGTTGCTCTAACGATTTAGACAGAATGAAGGCAGCATGCTCCAAAAGATAGTCAAGAAGTCCTAGTGACGATGAAGACACTGATGTCAAAGTACTAGGAGGAGTTTGAAAAAAAAAAAATTGCTCCATGGGTGTGAATGATGTGCAACCAGTGTAGCTACATCAGTAACTTTTTTAATGTGGTCAATAAATTAAATATTGGGAATCATTCTTAACTAATTGACGAGCATCTTAAAATTTTATGAATTAAAGTGGGTCAAAAAACATTGCGTTGTAATTTTCTTTCTTTCTTTTTTTTAATCTTTGTATTGTGAAATGGAGGGATTGCCTTACAGTTTTGGTCGCCATATATTGGGAGGCAATGCTACTGGCTCCTTTCCCTGTGTTATCCTGACAGGGAATAATTCTATTGTATCACAATTGTGGGTTTTCTTTTCTGCCTTCCTCCCAAACTGCAGATGCCTTCAGCATAAGGTCACCTTCTTTATTATCTTTCTGTCCTGAACATCCAAGCCAAAGCCTCAATCAGATATTTTTTCACAGAAAGTGAAAATAAGTGAAAGGTTTAAAAAATATTTCATTAAGACTTAGTAGCATATTCAAGGTTTAGCTTTCTTTTCAACATTTTGTTAAACTGTGCAACCGAAAAGCAAGTAAACCTAACTTCTCACATGGCCATTTGCCATCAGTGCTCGGGAAAAGTTTGTTGAGTGACCAGATGTGTGAGTCATATCTTTTCTAAATAACATCATAGCGCTTTCATTATAAAACACACTTTTTTCGTATTTTAACATTTCAGAAACCAGGATGTATCTTACAGTCTGTATAATAAAGTAGCATGGCCTCATCATCTAAGTGGCAATCTCTCTTTTTTATTTTCTTTACAGCACATTAAAAAGGGTATTTCTTACTAGAGGTGATTGCCTACAGAGAGCAAATGTTGAGCTGTTAATCACTTCATAGGTATGAGACACAACCGTCTTGTTCAGTACATAATGTGATCATTATTTTATAGGTGAGCTCCCAAGCTGTAGAGAGAATAAGAAACTTGACTTAAGATCACAACTGGCCCACATGTTCTGCCTTTTGGAGGAATAATTGTTTGACTTTTGAAAGAGAGTGGAGACATTATGAGAGTTCTGACTTCAATTCTATAGGTTTATGCTATGGTTATAATTTATAGTACTTGTGAATCACAGTAACAGAGTTTGTTATAACAATTCAGCTATAATAGCAATTATACTTAAATAACTCTTACAAGTGAAATATTCAAACTATTTGTGTTACTTATTAAAAACATGCACTTCTAAATTTTATTATACTCTCACTAGGAAAGTAAAAGAAGATAATTCCTTGCTAGATACAGGAGAGAAATACTAAGACAGACATTGCTTGGCTCCCTGATTTAACTCAGTCTTCAAAAAAAACCCATTGCTATGAATTTAGGCATTAAAATCAGTATATCATCTGTCACCCATGATATTAACTGTAAAAGCCCCCATTAGATGTTCTTTTCCCCATAGGAGACAAACAACAGCAACACATATTAAGTGTCAATCTTTAGGTGCCTTCCTCTGTTTGAAGGTGACACTAGAATATTCTCTGATAACATACATTTAAAGTCTCTAGAATACTTTACGTAAGTGGATGTATATGTAGTTGTGAGTGTTTGCATACATACATATTTTTCCAGTCCATAAATATTTATTGAGCACTACTGCTACAAGGCAGGCACTATGGAGATAGACACACATTTGGTGTGGAATAAAATATGCAAAGTACTTGGTACCAGAGAGCTCTTTGTTTAACAGAAAAAACAGAAAAAATGTGTTAAAATATAATTATACATTATAGAAAAAAGATAGGGAAAAAATGGGTGCTAAGTATGAGATATAAAATATCTGTCCTCTCCTCATGTTATAAGAAGTTGAAAATGTTTGACCTTTGAATTAAACTATATCCATATACAATGACTGTGATTGTGCTTAGTGGAAGCAAACCAAAGTATACCAAGTAGGGGTCTCTTAGGGTGTAATTAAACAGGTAAGAGACATTTAATGCTTCAGTCAAGGTGATCATGAAGTAATCCCACAGAGGAAAGACATGGTTTTAGTTAAATAGGCAGAAATGTAATCAATGAAATGGATTAGGAGTTAGACACCATGATCAGAAAGGCAAGAAGCATCAGCAAATCTTGTCCAGGAAAGAAAACTATTCTGGTTAAGGTAACTAGAAGATTACAGTGTCCTTGCCAATGCTAACCCTGCAGTATTCGGTGAGAAACTTAAAGCTGCCTCAGCTGAGAGAAACTTTTTAAGTTCACATAACTCCCTTTGTTCAGCAGCCATCGGACCATTGGCTTGCCCTGAGGCTGTGGTTCTCACTGAGGACAATCTGTCTCTCAGGAGACATCTGACAGTGGTAAAAGAGAGTTTCAGTTGTCACAACTGAAGTAAAGGGGCATCTGGTGGTAAGAGGTCAGAAATGCTGCTCAATAACCCACAGTGCATAGGACAGTCCTCTCTACCCACACCCCGCCACTACACACATGCATTATTTTATAAGCGAGCTCCTGAGCTGTAGAGAGAATAAGAAACTTAAGATCACAAGTGGCCCCACATGTTCTGCCTTTTGGAAGAAGAACTGTCTGACTTTTTGAAAATTATCTGGCTCAAAATGTCAATAATGCAGAAGCTGAGAAATTCTGCTCAATTATAAGGACTCTCAGCACTAACAAAGACAGAGACAGACAGACGGAGAGAGAGAGGGAGAAAGAGAGAGAGAAGAGAGAGAGAGAGAGAGAGAGAGAGAGAGAGAGAGAGAGCAGAATATGCTATGTTTTCATGCTTTCAAGCACAGCTGCTCAACTGCTCCTGGTGGAAGTTCTCTAAAAGTTGAGAGCGGTCCATGTCTGACAGCCAGTAAGAAGGCAAGAACCTCAGTCCTACACCCTCAATGAACTAAATTCTGCCAACAAACATGAGCGTGGAAGCATATTTTCCCCCCAGAGCCTATAGAAAAGTACTCAGCTTGACTGATACCTGATATTAGTCTTGTGATACTCTGAGCACAGTAGCCAGCTACACAATGCCATATTTCTGACCTAATATAATGTGAGCTAATAAATGGACATTGTTTTGAGACACTAGGTTTGTGGTAAGTTTTTACACATCAATGGAAAACTGATAAATCTCTTAAATGAAAATTTTACTTACTACAAGCAGAATAAATTCACAAATACATTTTAAAACTGAAATATCTCTGTTAAAAACAAGGATTTAATCTATAGGATATCAGGTTAAACTATATGAAGAGTCCAGTTTTCTAGGTCAAAGTTAAACAAATGTAATTTCACATGGTTCAATGTGTATAATAAACATTGCTACTAACCTAGTAAATGTAAAATTTCATTGATATCTTTAATATACTACCTTCATTATTTGATTTTAAATAACTTAATGATTCAGAATGGTGTCACATGGTTTTTCATGATTTTGGCTTATCAATCTTATTTTTTTAAATTTAAGTAAGATCTTGATTTTCTGCATTATAATATTTCACAAAATTAACAAAAATAGTAAGGGGAAATTAATAGTATTTATTGTCATCTTGCACTTGGAGATCACTAAAATATTATTTTAGATGTGTCTTATCAACCAAGAAAATAATGAGGTTTTATTTAAAAATTAGTAACTTAAATATTAGTTTATTCTTAATTAATTCTGCTTTAGCAGACCATGAAATTTATAATAAAACCAATAGTAGCACCTTTATAAGAGAATGGTTTTTGAAAAAATAACAAAAACATTTTCAAAGAGCAAAAATAATGTAGCCTTAGTAGATATAATTGCCCACCACATTAAACTCAAACTTTGGGGTCTGCTGCACCATGGATGGTGCATTGCACTTCTAAACTCATACTTCAGGGTACCTTTCTAATCTCTCTTTATGCCTATAAATGCATTATATTTCTTCTTTACTGTCTCTAACTTAGAATGTTACTTAGTAATTGTTTTATGCTTGGAGTTATTACTTTACCTTGGTGCCTGTCAAAACATTGTTTTGTTGTTGTTAATTTCTATTTCATATGTCTCTATTTCATAAAGAACTTTCCAATACCTACTTTTGAGAAAAGCATTTGCCAATACTCACTTTTGAGAAATGAACTCTCTCCTCTGAGTTCCCATAGTATTTCATTTGTACCTTTGTTGTGATTGTTATCACATTTTCCCTCTCACTCACTTGTGCTCATTTTCCCCATGCTAGTTTCTTCCTGTGTCTCAGTCCCATTGACTTAGTCTCCTGAACATAGAATCCAACTCCTCTCTCCTGTAGTCTTTCATTTAGATTAATTCAATAGGTTAAAACTACTTTCTTGGTCTAATTTCTACCTATTGCTTAAGATGCTTTGAGCTGTAGTAGTAAAACCTCTCTCTTAAACTGGTTTAAACAATAGGATATTTATCATCTCACATAAACAAAATTCTACAGATAGGAGGAGCTTCATCAGAGTATCAGGCTATGAGCTTCATCGAGGCTCAATATTATTGTCATGGATCCAAGGTCTTTCTATCAAGTTTGTCAGATTTTTCCCTCTTGTCTGTTTTCTTCACATTTGCTAGAGGGCTGCCCATAGGTCCATGCATCACATCCAGACTCAGAAAAGCCCAGAGGAAGAAAAGAACTGATTTATTCCTTTTGTCTCTTACAGGTGAGGGAACTCCACTGAGAAGACCCCTGACAGATCATGTGTTACCTTACATACTTTAAATTTTTTCTATAGACTTTTCATTCATTTCCTTTTAAATATGATAGAAAGGGTTGTATTAGGGGATTGATTAGAAAGAGCTAGTCAGTGAATTGGTTAGACTGGTCAGGAATCTTTAATCTAGGAAACAAATGATGTATTGGGACTAGGAGACAAGCCATGGAGATGGATTTAAGCAGAGGCATTATAAATATATGTCATGTGTAGAAACAAAAGGAATGGACTGTAGAGGGTATAGAAAAGGGAAGCTTCAGGGCATACCTCTGCCGTGAGCAACTTGGGGAAAGGAGGGGTAATTTACTGAGAACGTTGACACTCAAGGAAGAGCCTTTAGGGAAAGGAATGTTGAAGATCAAGAAGTTGGTTTGAAACATGTTATGTCATTTATACAGGTCTGAAGTTCCAAAGAGAAGAGCAGGCTGGAAATACAAATGTGGAGTTTCTCCCTTGTAGGTGGTATTTAAAGACATGGGAGTGGATAAAAGTATCTACAAAGTAAGTGGAAAGTGAGAATAAAGGGGACCTAGAGCTGTGGCCTGTGGAACACCAGATAGAGAGGAAGTGGACAAAGGAAAGTGACTAGGGAACATCAAGAGTTTATCATGTCACAAATTCCCAGAGAAAAAAGTATTTCACAGAGGAATTGCTCAAAAGTAGAAAGGGAGCAAGAAGGAAGGAGAGAATGAAGGAAGAAAGGAAAGAAAGATAAATTGACTCCTACTTAAAATATAATCAATTGATATTATTTGAAGGCAAAAAAGAATTCACTCATGTGAATATACATATAGCCAAAAGGATAGAGATCTCCACTACAATGTCTTGGGACTGTCTTCTTTTCTGTCCAACCTGGCATTGCCTAAAGCTGTAAAATATTTAGAAACTGATCATTAAATGGGTTTTGAAAGCTCTTTTGTGCCAGTGTGTCTGCTTGCCTTTTATCTGATCTCTGCACCAGGTTCCGCGTTTGGACATGCACTCGTCAGAATGTCCATTATTATCACAAATAATGAATTAGGTGACTCATAAAGCCTGTGTCTTCAAAGCGAAACTTCCAGAAGAAAAATAAAATTTTCCATCATCTGAATGTCTGACATTATGCGGACAATGCTCAACCCCAAGCAATGAGCAGCTAATGATAGGATTTTTAGCACTAAGCACAGAGTAGGGGAGGATATTTTAAAGTAAGGTATGAAATCATCCCTCATAGACAATTGCCTGTACTTTTTCTGGCTTGAATAAATATAAATAAAAGAATGCTGATATAAGTTATTTTTCCCCAAATGTAGATTATGCTTTTAGAATTTCAAACAATATATCAACTATACTAACAGTGATAGAACTTAGTTCCATGAGGATAAATTTAATAACTTTAACTTATTAGTCGTTGAGTGATATTGGTAAAGTTGCTTCTTATCATCCAACTTCTCTCCTCCCTTGATCCCCATCAGGGGCAGGTCATGTTTCAATCATTTTCACCCCAAGCCCAAGGAAGAAGTGACTATTCAGACTGACCCACAATGCCAAAGGGGAAGAGCTTTTCCTGTATCTAAAGTTAAAGTGTAGTGAATGTGGTTTTCCTCTGGAAATTAGGAACAAAGTACATCTTAGATGTTAAACCACGAGTTTAACAAACCAGAGTTCAAATCTCAGCTCCAATGTGTACTAGCTGAACTGACTTGGATAATACTTAACCACCTTAAGCCTCATTTTTTTTCACCTGTAAAATGGTGATAATATTATCAGTGATTACTAAAATATCTGTGAACCATTATGAATATTAAATGTGTTAGTGCATTTAAAACAGTTTGCATTAAATAAATGTTATTGTTGCTGAAATTGTCATTACCGATTTCAGCTTTGTTATTGCTAAACCTAGGGAGAGTAGTAAGGAATCCTAAGACTGCCTGTGAGGCAATCTCTAACCACTGCACTTTTTCTCTGATTGTATTTGTTTTCTGAAACTGGAGAGGTGGTCTAGGCTCAGTGCTGTTCTCTGCGGCAGGAATCCAACTACACGTGCATCTCTTTCTCAATTCATCACCACCTGCATTGCTACTCAGACCTCCTGGGTGTTGGTTTTAGGGAAAGAATGCTGTTCGGTTGTTTTCAGTTCTAGTCTGCAACAGCTTATCTGTCAAAACAAAAGAAGTTCTAATAATCCAACCCCGACCACTGAAAATCCACATGAGGGCTTTGGGTAGAGACCCCAGCCCAGGGAGGAAGTGTTTGCTGGTTTTCAGACTCGTTGGGTTACTAGGAGGTGGGTACCTTTCAAAGGAAAAGTGTTCAAAATGCTCACTAGTTCTTGTTTTCCTTCTCTCTGTGTAAATAATCATTATCCCTTTTCCTAACATAATTTGCAAGTGTTATCTTCCATTTATTTACCAGATGAGCCACCACATTTACTTGGCCATCAACCTGAAGTCAAGTATGCAATATATGTTTCAGGTTGGCTAATAGTCCCATCCACGTGAGCACGGTATAATCAGCTATTGGACAGTCCATTTTCAAAAATAAAATTTGATGCACTTAATTTCTCTATCTAAAAATTTACCTAATTTTGACTACCGCATTATCCCATACCTTTGAAAGTCTGAAATGATTTTTATACTTTCCTAAGTGATTTTTCACACATACTAGATCATTTGAGCCTTGCAACAAACCTGTACAGTAGTAGTAGACATTATTTTTCATTCCTGCTGATGAAATTTAGGCTTCAAGATATTATCAGAGCTTTTTCCAATAAAACACATATAAAAAATGATGGAAGTGCCATTTGAATCCACATAAATGTGCCCCAACATCAAACTGCTTCCTACACTAGAATTTTAGGTCATTGTCTTATAGGATGATGGGGCCCCATTATACTTAACGAAAGGTTTAAACTCCTTATGGCTTGAAAGGCCTTATGTAATCTGTCCTTCCATGTTCTTTGTCCCCATTACTATACTTGGTCCAAGCAGAGTACTGCTCAGTCATGATAATCATGGTGTGATTATTGAAAATTCAATGCCCATTTTCACCTAATGGCTTTAGTACAAAACAACCATTTATTATGTGCATGAGCTCCGCGGATCAGATTTATAGAGGACAAAGTAGAAATTGCTTGTATATGCTCCACATTATCTGGACTTTCAGCTGGAAAGGCTCAAAGGTTGGGGATGACTCTAGAATCATCTGTAGGCATCTCTATGCATGTCTGGTAGTTGATGCTGGCTATTGGCTGGGGACCCATTTGTGGCTCTTGGGTAGAACATCTGCTTTTCTCCATGTGGCCTGGGCTTGCTCACAGCATGGACACTGGGTAATGAAAGCAAACATCCCAAGAGTATAGGAGGAGAATTGCGTAGCAATTTTATGACCTAGTCTTGAAAGTCACTTGGCATCACTTCCACCAGACTTCATCGGTTGAGGCCGTCACAAAGTTCTGCTCAGTTTCAAGGAAAGAGTGTCAATGGCACATTGTAAGCAGAACATATTGGATGGGATATATCACCTTGGCCATCTTTGGAAAATACAGTCTGCCACACATTTGCTGTTTTCTCTGTCCAAATATTTCTTTCTGTTCTTTTGTGTGACTGGTTCCTTCATGTCATTCCAGTCATTTCATAGTTAGAAATATCCCCACCTATGAACACTGTATCTATCTAAAACAGTATCCTCATATCTCAGCTTTTAAAAATCCTTGCTTAATATATCACATATTCTGTGATTCTTTCTTTCTTTTTCTTTCTTTCTTTCTTTCTTTCTTTCTTTCTTTCTTTCTTTCTTTCTTTCTTTCTTTCTTTCTTTCTTTCTTTCTCTCTTTCTTCTTTCTTTCTTTTAACTATCTATCTACCTATCTACTTACCTTTTGATCATAGATCACTCCATCTATAACTACAATTTATTCATCTATCCATTGACCACCATATTCTGAGACACAAGACAATGTCTAGCACAGAGAAAGCAAATATTCAATAAATATTTGGTGAATAAATAAATGTATACATGAATCCACTTATATGGATGAGGTTATCAGATGATTTTCTTTTGGAACTAGAAACACATAGACTAGCAATATGACCACTGAGAACTTGGGTGAGGGAAAGATACAAGGGCTGGTGAAGGGGATATGAAAACCAAATTCTGCTAACTTTATGGTTTCTCTGCATTTAACTCTGAGTCTCAAACTTCCTAAGTCAATGTATTCTGAAGAGGTTATCAGCCTTCCCAAAATATGAAGAATATAAGAAACATACCATGATACATCTATCTATTGCTTCAATTTGTTGTTAATTCAGTCTTCATCTAACCAAGTCTTCCTTTAACCTGTAAGTTTTATTGCACTAATTACTCATCCTCATAAGTGTTTTTCCATCCTTTGATTTATTCTACTTTATTATTATAAATGATGAAACCAGAGTTTGAGAATGTCACTTCAAATTTTGCCTGTCACAGTATCAAGAGTTGAGGTTACTTGCGCAATGATCATCAAACTGATCTTAATAAATTACTAATGTTTGTAGTATTACTTTAGAGCTAAACTAAACAGTAGTTGAAAAAAAGACCTGCTACTCTTTCATATAACAAAATTATCTTCCATATTTAATAACTAGGTTTAGATTTCCCTCTAAGTCATTGACATAAATTTAAATCTAAATGATAACTCCTAAATTATCTATCTCCAACTCATTCTCTTTAAAAGGCAACATTTATACATCCAATTCATTACTAGATATTTTCAGTGTGACGACTCACCAGAACATGACATCTCTAAAACTTATCACTGACCCCGGAAGTGTTCTCACTATATTCTCTCTCTTAGTGAACAGACCCTCCAAGAGGGGCAGATTTTCCATGAAGATAATGAAACCTAAACCTTTGGATCCCATAACTGCATGAGTTTCCTCTAATGTTCCAATCTTCTATTCTCATATTATTTTTCATAATTAGAATGTATGTTTATTTTTTATATTAATAAAAGGTGTGCATTCTTTTTTAAGCACATGATCTAGTTTTATTATCGTGACCTAAATGAACTTTAACAGAAAACTGGTTCTGTTGAATAACATCTGCCCTAAACAGAGACTACTGGTGAATATTTGAAAATAAAGCTATCGTTTTAGCATTTGTTTTACAAATTTTATCTTTGTGTTACTAACAAATTCATTGAGAATGTCACCTCATAGAGTTACCTCAGTGTCAAGGGTAAACATGGAAGTTTCATAGATGCTTTAGTAATATATTTTAAGAGCCTAGGAGAGTGAACAAACACACCATCTTTAAATTTTTTTGAGACAATAGTTCTGGTCATGTGTTGGAACACATATGTGGGTATATTCTCAGCCATGTATTGATTTTACATGATAAATTTTCCTTTTGCTTATTTCTGGATGGAAAAACAGTGTCTTGATATCCAACTCTTGTCCTAGTTAAGCTTTACAATATTCTCAGAGGTTGTCGACTTCACCCACAGTTTGGCTTAGGGCTTTAACCTGAACCAGACAAACCAACTGGCTGTCTCAGAGATACTTGTCAGAGAGCATAATTCTAAATTCACTGATATCCAATACTTGTCAAAGGCTGGTCTGGGAGAAATCATATTTCTAGAGAAAGTCATGAAGTTTTTAAAAAGTAACCCATGAAGATCTCCTAAAATTTATTCTTAGATTATGTCAGACTAATAAAAGACTGAGCACATATATATCATTAAATTTATTAAGTTGCTTTTTTATATAATATTTTTGTCCTAAATTTAGAGCATTATAGAAATATCTCTATAAAAATTCTTATTTGGTTCACTCTAAGAATGCTCATGAAAATGCTGCTCATTAAATTAGACTGAGAGTTCTTTAGATTCTCTCCCTTCCTTCTCAAGGTGGCAGAATTTGACAAGCTTCAGAACAATCAGAAAGTTTGGTTTTACTGTTCTCTTTTCAGGGAATGATTGTTGTTAAAACCTTGATCTTTCTTATAGACTGAATGATTGGGTGATATCATGGATCTATTCTATGCTGGTCTAATTTTACACAGCTTTTATTTCACTTTTGAAGGGAGAATATTCTCATTTATAACTGCTTACATATGCCTATCCATTCATTTGTCAGTTTATTCAGGAAATAATTTATTAAGGCCTCCCTATATGTTTGTAACTCTTCAAGTCATTGAAGATATAGCTATGAAAAAATCCCTATACTCATGGATTTCATGTTCTAACAAAGGGTAAGATTGTTGTTGACCTCCTTTATATAAGACTGTTGAGAATATACTCATTCAAATTTTAGTACCAGGACAATCCTGACCAACTTGTTTACCTTATAGATAAAGACAAATTCTTGCCTCACAGGAAGCCTAGAGCCAGTTTGCATACCTTAGATGTTGATTATAAACACTTTTTTTGCTTTCAGTCTTATTTTTGGTTCCATTTTGTGTCCCTTCCTTTATTTTTCCTTTGCCTTACTCCTAGCACTACTTCATAATTTGTTACGCCATTGTTCTATATATCTTTTAAAAAGTCTTGAATTTTTTTAAGAGCAACATGAAGTGTAAAACATAGAAGCATACAAATAAATAAATAAAAATAATTGCCTCTTCACACACAATTTTCCTCTTCCAAATCCACCTTACCAGAAGCAACGTCCTAAAAGGCCACTTTCATTATATCGTAAACTGTCTCATACCTTTGGTGGCTCCCCAAATAGGTCCTTCATTATCTGCCTCTGAAGATAATATCATTTTGGCTGTTTTCCTTCCCACAGTATAAACCCTGACTTTACTGATTCCCACAAGTGTTTTGCTCTCTTTCACCTCTGAGCCTTTGCATTTGGTGTTTTCTTTGTTTAAAAAGCCCATCCGCTCCACACCCTCATCTGACTTGTTCTCATTCATCCAGTGTCATCTCTCTGGGAGCCTTCCCCACTGCCTCAGGCTTAGTTGTGTGCCGCTCCTTTGGGTTGCCATAGTACCATCTGCTGACTTCTACCCTGTACTTATCTCATGTATTATAAGTGTTAATTTGCCTGTTCTTGTCTGTCTCTAGACTGTGACCTTTTTCAGGGAGGAGGCTGTAATTCATCTCCATGTCCTGGGGCCTAGCACAGTGTGCACCGGTGCTCAGAGAGCTTTGCTGGATGACTCAGTGTAAGACACAGGGATTTCCAAAGGTTGTCAGAAAAAGTGGTCCCCTTGCTCAAGTGATTCTTATTTCCCTAAAGGTTTAAAATGGCCTATAATTTGCTCATATCTTTTCAATGACTGTGTTCTTGAGGATGAATATTGATCTCCCTTATACTCTTACCTTTTGAAAGCTGTTTCAAATAGACAAAAGAGGACCCCCAAAAGAAGTCAGTCACTTCCTTATAAGTTGGCTTTTTTTTCCCTTCAGGTTATAATTACATTGACTAGCATTAAGCTTAGCATACAACAGATGGTCAATAAATACTGGCTAAATAAATATTGGTTAAACAAATGGCTCACTGATTGAATGAATGAATTGAGATGTTTTGCCTACACAGTATAGCTGGTTTTATAATAAGAAAATGGACTGTGATCTAGTGCAGGGAAATCTCTGTTCTGCTTCCTCTGTTCTAGATCATCATTAATGAGTAAAGCTTTTGGGTTAAAGGTTAAAAACCAAGGCTGCAGGGATGGAATAATACTGAATGACTTTAGTCAATAAAAGTACCTATTTTGTCTGTAAGTACAGGGCAGGTCCTATTCATTGCAGTGCCATGGGGGGATGAGAGCACAGGGTTGAGAAATGGGACAGTGGGAGCCAAACTTTACCGCTTTTGCCTAAAACAGGCTCTGCTAACTCAATACATCACTATTTTATTCTCACCTGCCCTACGTCCTTCTACAAATATTTACTAAGGACTTGTCCTGTGCCAACTGTCTTGGAGATGCAAGGGGTAGCATAGAGAGCAAAATAAACACTATTTCTTCATAGAGCTTGCAGCCTAGTATAAAAGGCTGACAATATAACATGCAATAACACAAATTGTAATGAGTGCTATTAAAGGGGGGGTTTCAGAAGTGTGGGAACATATTAAAACTATCTAAATTTTTTCCAAACTTCTTGGTTCTGTGGGTGGTCGTTCAAGGTTTTGTTTCCAGGTAATAGTGGTTTGCATAGGGGGTCCTTGAAAAAGTTCTGGTGTCTTTGTAGAAAACTGGAGTTATGTAAACAACTCTTCTAATGACTGAAATGTGCTGGCTCCTCTACAGTTTCCTCAAGATCTGTCTAGACTCAACCATTGTTCATTGACTGAGAGTATGTCAAAGCCTCTCATGTCATTAAAATGCTTGGCTTGAACACATCAAAATATTTGATCTCAGGAAATCCCCCACAAATACTCTATTTCCCTTTTTAGAGGTAAAAATAAGGGTAGATTTATGTGCATGTATGTAATCCATCTTTGAATTGTCTGTTCTATTAAGTTACCTGCAAACACCACGACCAAAATGCAAACAGTGCTCTTAGTATTTACCAAGCCAACAGAGAATATTAAAATTGAATGGTCACTTTTGAAAACCTCAACATAATTTAAGTAATTCTTGGAAGCTCAAAGTTTGATAAAATGGTTATTAGTTTAAGGTTTTTCATGAATCAGTTGTGGAAGTGTAAAAATAGGTTTATCAAGATCCTAAAATGTTTTTTTTTTTTTTCTTTTTGAAAACATAATCAGCCTGGGACAAAGGGATATGCTAGCTGAATAAGGTAAGCATAAAATCTTGCTTTAGTTACAAAATTATTATCTTACCAATCTAAGAACTATGAATTTAAGTACAGTATTAACTACTTGGGTCAGCATTTGATCTTCTGTTACCATTGTCTATGTAACAGCCTAAAGATTATCTTATTTGGTAAATCAAATCAATTGCTCATATTAAACAAATTAATAAAACAATAAGAAACTTGATAGATGAAGATAAAATTATTTGCATATCATTGTTAACAAAATACCTAGCTGCCTAAAATTTTACTTTTCAAAAGATGAAATGGTGGAGTGGAGATGTAAATCAAGTGCCTGGATATTAGCACAAACCACCATGAAAAGGAGAATCCTTTCCTTACTTACTGCTTGTCAACTATTTTACATGAACATTTAATAATTAATAAATATTCATAAAATTGAAGTTCCACAGTGTGAATGGTACAAAGAAGTTGTAGGAAAGTTTGCTTACTGTCTAGCAGGTCAGAAAAGATACATAAAAACACATGAAAATCTAATTAATAAAACCAAGTGAAAGATGACAAATTCCAGTTGAGTAGTAGGGCCAATTGTACTGCTTGAGCTCAGAGAATGGAAAAAGAGAGATTTGAGGCAGGCTATTCAATATTTGAAAAATAAATAGGTGAGGGAGATGCCATCTTGAGTAGAAGAGCAGTACTAAAACATGCTGATATGTTTGAAAGATGGAAGTCAATTAATATGGAGCAAATATTTTCTTTTTAAGTAATGGAAAAATGCCAGAAGAAATTGTAAATTGATTACAGGCTCCTGAGATTAATTTTAGTTCCTGAATATTAAAAGGCAGTAATCTACTTAGAGGCCAGTCATTGGATAAAGTATTGACTCAGCAACCTCAAATCCTGTTTGAGAATATGAGGGTAATAAACAACTTATATGAGGTCTGTTCAGAAAAGGTTCAGCCATTGTTAATATAATGAGAACAGTTTGCATGACATCAATAAAATATGGCAGCAAAGGGGAGTGGACTGGAATGCACATGAGTGAACAATGACAATTTCACTGTACTAGTCAGTGGGGGCAGTAGATGCCGCTGAGTGAGCATGTGTACTGTGTGGCTGTCGCATTCAAAATGGTTGAGCAAGTAGAGCAATGAATATGCATCAGATTTTCCATTAAGCTTGAACATTGCTTGTAGAAACCATTTGGATGATTCAGTAGGCCGCAGCTATGGGCAACTTGTAATTGGCAGCTTCATCACAACAATGTGCCAGCTCATGTATCGTGTCTTGTGCAGAGTTTTTTTTGTGAAACATCAAATCACCCAGGTGACTTAGCCCCTCTACAGCCCATATTTGGCACCCTGTGACTTCTGGCTCTTCCCAAAACTAAAAATCACCTTTGAAAGGGAAGAGATTTCAGACCATTGAGGAGATTCAGGAAAATATAATGGGGCAGCTGACAGCATTTGGGAAAACTGTGTGAGATCCCAAGGTGCCTACTTTGAAGGGGACTGAGGCATCATTGTCCTATGTACAAGGTTTCTTGTATCTTGTATCTTCTTCAATAAATGTATCTATTTTTCACAGAACATGGCTAGATACTTTCTGGACAGACCACATATACTGACTTATACTTGAAAATACATCTAATAGTCCTGATTCTTCAAAAGGCATTTCAATTCTATAAAAGATTAATGTTGTTGACATTTACCAAAATACTGCTACTTCCTAGGCTTTGTATTACATGCTTTACATACTTTATTTCAACTAGTCTTCACATCCAAGATGCATTACCCTAGTTCTACCTCAAAATAAACCTGTGAGATAGACGCTACCATCATCCTCATTTTCTTTTTACCATTTTAATTTCATTTTTCTTATTTTTAAGCCAATTAAAGATTACATGTGATATATTTAGGAAGTAGACATCTAATTTAATTTTTTTTAAGTTCTATTAAATGTATGGGGTGTCATTGGTTAATAAAATTACATAGATTTTAAGTGCACTAGTCTTTCATCACCAAATATGTGACTTCCTTTACCCTTTTCTACCCCCGCCCCACTCCTTGTTGTTTGTGATGATGAGTTTTTGTTTTTTGTCTTGATTGTTCATTTGTTGCTTTCAATTTTATATCCCACATACCAGTGAAATCATATAGTTATTGATTTTTGTCTGCCTGATTTATTTTGCCTAACTAAGCATGATATTCTCAAGATCATTGTCCTCATTTAACCAAAGAAGAAAGACTGAGCATCAAAGAGTTTATACAACTGCTCAGAACCAGAGATCAAGGGCTTGGGGATGGTCAAACTTGATTCCGATGCCCGTATTTAAACCACAATGCTAGTTTCAAGTACAGATAACTCTAATTAAGTACTAAGGAAACATATGGCCCCAAACTCAGGTCAATGCCGGGCACTATGTTGTACTTCAGAATGATCTCTGTTTGAATCAATTATTTGAAGGTAACATATTTTCATTGTACAAAACCGGGTAACTAAATTTCAGAGAATGAGGTGAGTAATGATATACAATGACACTGAAAGGAAGTGTCAGTTTTTCAATGTCAATGGATGGAGTTGACAGGCTACAATGTAAGCGGTCTCAACAATTGTTATAGAAAATGTGAAATGATCCCCTATTATTATTCAAACCCCTCTCAGGCTTTGACATTCAGTGATTAGAAGTATAAGTCTGGGAGCCAAATAGATATGGTTTCCTTCCCCCTGCCGGCTTCACATAAGAACTTTTTTCATTTCCCGAGTCTCTAAGTTTTTCCTTCTGTAGAATGGGGATAATAAAAGCTCCTTCACAGAATTGGTGTTCCTGGCACAGAATTAATGCTCAATAAATGTTAGTGTTTGTTAGTCATTTTAGGCAAAATAGCACTGTTCCTAAAAAGAAGGAACTGTTCAAAGTGAACAATGAAATCAGAGTGGGTTTCCTGATCTCAGCCATTTAAGTTTTCATCAAAAGCAACAAAATGCAACAAAGTCTCTAAGAACAGGCCCAAGATTGGAGCCTCCTTCTCTGATCAGTGCAGTGCTTTAATATGAAAAAATAATCTAAAGTAGGTCAAATTCATGCATAGCTTCACTTAAACCAGTGGTTCTCAACCTTCCTAATGCCGCCACCCTTTAATACAGTTCCTCATGTTGTGGTGACCCCCCAACCATAAAATTATTTTCATTGCTACTTCATAACTGTAATTTTGCTACTGTTATGAATCGTAATGTAAATATCTGATATGCGGGATGTATTTTCACTGTTACAAATTGAACATAATTAAAGCATAGTGATTAATCACAAAAACAATATGTAATTATATATGTGTTTTCCAATGGTCTTTGACGACCCCTGTGAAAGGGTCGTTTGACCCCCAAAAGGGTCGCTACCCACAGGTTGAGAACCGCTGACTTAAACCAAAGTGGTCAAGGATCTTCATAAGCTCTGTGCAGCTGAAGTAGTCCAGGAAATTGGTTAACCTGAGAATTTAGCTGAAAACAATTTTAGAATCAAAGGATCATTAAGAAATCTGTTACATATGGGCATTCTTGTGACACCAGTGGCATATAAACTTATTTGATTATTCAACTTATTTATACGTTATATCTTCATCCATTTAACAGTTCCCTTTCTACCTCTGGGAAAGCATCAACCTAGCAACAGAATAAGTTACTTACCTTTCCCCCTCTGTGTATATATGAACATAGGAGACCAGGGACGAGAGCAAAGAAGGAAGTAGTTCTGCTCTATGCATACAGGCAATGCTATGATATATTTCTGTATCACATTACAGATCATGAAATGTATGCATATACATTATATCACTTTATTATTACACAACAGAGAAGGAAAATGAGGCATGGGACATTATATATTTGTTCGAAGGCACAGACTATCCTAAATGGCAAAGCCCCCATTAGGAGTCTGACCTTGAACTCAACTTCAGCTAATTTTGCATCATACAATAGTGCCTTACCAGTGACATTTACTAACTTTTATATAGTTAATAAGGTTAATGAGCTTTATGGCTTATTACTCCTTCTACAAACATAAGTTTACTTGATTCTCACCATATTTTAGAAGCAGAAAAGATTTGTCTTCACTTTAAGGACCAGAAAATAAGTAAGGTGGTCCAGGACTTGAACTTCATAGCTTCAAAGTGTCATTCATTCATTAGTGCATTTACCAATTCAATACATACTTACTAAGCATCTCTTATATACTAGGAACTTCTCTGGATAATGAAGAGAGGGAAAAATATGACAAATCACCTCCCTTTATGGAGCTAAGATTCTAGTGGAGAAGATAAATGATAAATAAACTAATAACAATAAAAGTAAATGTCAGATAAAGATAGGTAGTGTCAAGAAAAGCAAAGAAGAGAATGATAGGGAAAGGAGAGAGCTATTTAAATAGAGTGAAAAGGCAGGACCTTTCATGGTGAGACATTAGAATAGAGACTTAAATGAAGGGAGCAGAATGCCTGAAGAATAAGGGAAGGCTTTTTAGGAAAAGGAATATCATGGTCAAAGACACTTTAGCTTAGTGTACTGGAGAAACCAATAAGATAACCAGAAATGTCATGGGCAGAGACACTTCAGCTTAATGTGCTAGAGAAACCAATAAGATGACCAGGCAAGAGATGGCTTAGTCTGGATACAAGGAGATGAGTGTGGAGTGATAGGCAAAGCACTGGAACAGGCAGGCCTTTGTCAAAGTGATCAGGACTTTTTCAGAGATCTCACTAGGTTGGAAAAAACAACTCAAGCATGATGGTTGTAAGCCCTTGCAAGTTTCCTTTTTCTACCAATTTGTTTCTCTTTCTGTCCATGGTACAATTCTTCCAAGCCATTTCCATTCTTACCAGCTCCTCTCATATCATTGTGGGCAGCTGAGTCAATATTATGACTATTTCAATGAGATGTGTGGCCATCTCATAAGCAAGAAGTCATGCATATTATATTACTTGTCATGAGCAAATAGTTTTGAAGAACAGAATATGGGGTCCTGAATTTTGGTAACCCTGAAGTTCTTCTAAACTAAGTGAATAACTTGAAGCAAAGTAGATTATATAAAAATAAAGTCATTTATCAATGCTTGAGGAACAGTGCTGCAATTATACCATAAATATATGTAGATTGATTGGGAATCCAGCCTTTCATGAGAAATTGCTAGTGACATGAACTTGATTATTATGCCAACATGTGGAAAAAAAACAGAAACCTAAGAATCAGAATGATAAAATAGAACAATCAATGTATCTGGTAAGTGTTTAATTAACCTCTTATATGCTATTATATATTTATTTTAAGTTTTGTTTTCTCTCCAGCATGTCTACAGCAAATGTCACAATAACAAAGGCCCTCTCTATCAACTAGCTATGATTGGAACACAACTACTAATAAAGAGGGAATCAGGCAACACCAAATAAGCCTCTCAATGTCTTTGCAATATCATCGATAAGTGTCCAATCTCTCCTTTTTAAGAAGCCAGTTATCATTCCAGCTGCCTACCTCAGGAGCAGCCCAACAGACAATGCTCTGTCAGATAAGGTGGAGCAGTTAAAGAATAAAAGATGCAACTGTTGGAATGGAGGAGGGAAATATTTCTTCAAACCAATTAGCATGTCATAAATAACATGAAGCTATGTATCTAATAAGTATATGGCTTCTTCTTCTACATTATTTGTTAAGTTTTCTCTAAGTATGAGTAAATTTTAAGCATCAGGATGACGACATAGTCCTTTATATCTGCAAGAGTTTTCCTTAGAGGCAATTCAAACCCCTAACTCTGAAGGTACCTCTATAGCCATACGTAATATACCTGTAAAGAGCAGCAGGCAGTAACTGAATAGGCTAAGGCATTCCTTCAGGGTTCGTGAGAGTGTTTGTACAGGTGACAACCAGCCACCTGTTGCTTTGATGAGGGCTTCTCTCCTTTTCCTTCAGCCCTTCCGACCGGCTGACTCATCCCAGTGCACACCTTCCTCACTCACCAACCACACACGACAGTGCTTTCTCAGGACCATGGGATTTCAGTTCCCCTGGAGGTCCCTCCTCACCATCCTCATGCAGGAATAGCGGTATTTGTGATTGCATGGGAAATGCAAGAGGTACACACTAGATTAGTCCCTTTCTCCCCTCATCTTCACTCTTATTACACAGCGTCTTCAAAATATGCTTGCTAGTTATGTGATACAGGTATGCCATGCTCGCAGTAGCTAAACATGCTTTATATAATAGCATTTAATTTTTTACTTAGGAAACGTGATACAAATTTGCGTTCAAACAAAATTAGAAATATACAAGTTGTGGCAAAAGTAAGTTTACAGTTGCTCAAATGGAAAATAATACAATAAGTAATAAATAATAATCTCAGTATTAACTGTATGTTTCATGTACTCACAACTTTAAACCTACTTTTTCCCCACCCTGTATTTATTTTAAGGATATCTGGGGTCAGTGGCAAATAGCTAAATTCACGAGAGTCAAAGAGCTATTAGGTTAGGGTTTTTAGAATCTTCTCACAAGCAAAATCTCATCTGATTTTCAAAGGATCTCTAACAGGTGGAAGAGGCATTATTTTTTATTTGAAAAGTGAGATAATTAAATCTCAGAGATGTCCCCTTCCTCTTTAAATCAAAAGGCAGTTACTTGCTTCATGATTTAAAGCCTACTTCTCTACTGCTACATTATTTTCAATTAAGCTACTTGGTGACCATTTATAAAGGTGACAAATAATAGGAAAAAAAAAAAAGAATTGCCTGGTTATAAAATAGTAAAAATGCCAAGGTTTATTGAGCACTTAGTGCACACTGGGCAGTCTCCATGTGCCTTACCCTGGACCCCATTTTCAGATTCATCATCAAGATCCTCATGTAACAAAAAAGACTGTGACAACATTGTGACAAATATATTAAATATAAGAAATTTATGTAATTGTGTTACTGAATTTGAAATGAATTTATGGGATTGAGAATAAAATTTAGAGAATGTTAGATAGCCCCTAGATTTTACTCTACATATAGATGGAAGTTTTTTCAATAGCTCCACTTGGAACCCCTGTTGAGTAACAAATTCACCAACTGTCAAGATTTAGTATTTATTATTATTGGAAAACATATTAAACTTTTTCTCACATAACATTTATGGATAAAATTCAATTCAGATATTTGTTATTTTAATCCCATTTACTGATGGCAAACAAAAGATTCAATTAAGCCAGAGAACCACCTCAAGGTTAGTTTCCTATTATTTTCTATGTTGAATTTTTCTCAGTCCTTAGCTATACAGACTGAATGAGATCTGAGTAGCTGGGATAGGGCACAATGGAAAAATACTGAAATTATGTAAAAATGAAGAAAGATTGAGAAAAATAGTTATTTATGCTAAAACAGAGAAGTGTGGAGGGAGCATAACATGATGGGTGAATACTGATAGCTGGAGAAATAAAAGATGCTTTCCCCTTCTTGGGCACAGACCTGGACCGTATTTCTCAGCCTTCCTTCAAGTCACATGTGACCATATGGATGAGGTCTTTCTAATGGAATGTGAGAAGTGAGAAGACAAAGCAATTAGAAAAACATTCTTCTTCTTGCCTCCTGAAAACTGTAAAGGAGAAAGCTAAGTGGAAGCCATGCACTGAAAATGGCAGCATTAGTTTTAGCTTAGCCTGTTTCCCTGAATGACTACATGGAGACACCGAAGACTTAAAACTGCTGTCAGGACTGTTTCAGAAGAAAAAAAGTAAATGTCCACTTTGTCACTTTACTGATTCTTGGGGGCTTAATGGTCTCAGCATCTTAGCCTACTCTAAGTTATATAGTTTACGTTGTTAGCCCAGAGAAAATCAACATAAAAGCATAGGTTAAAGATATGTATTAGAAAGTAGAATATTTGTAATAAAGCACACAAAAATATTAGATGCTTTTTTCTATACTTTAGGCGGAAGAAAAAGACAATAATGAAGAATCTCAATTAAAATATACAATGAAATAATGACATATGCTAGATCTACTCTTCTGACTAATGTAGACAGAAGTCACATGGTTATAATAATAACCTGAAAACTTCTAATGATTGCAAACAAGGTGATAACAAGATTTGGAAGGGAAATGTCGAAACAACACATTTTTCTAACTCTAAAAATTTGTTACTCTGCAATTTGCTGAGCATCTCCAGTTCCAGTCTATTGAAAGGACTCTTCTGTCTATGTCCCCCCTGAGGGTCATAGAGTGCCTTCTCTTCCAATCTAGTGAATTCTTCTAAATTGTTTCTAGTATATTCCTTCGATTCTTCAACAATTACTTGTTAAAATTTTTTGTTCAGGGATTGATATTATAGACTGATATTCTTTATATATGGATATTCAAGAATCATTTTTGATACTCTTGAAGATACACTTTATATGCAACTTCATCCAATTTATATTTTATTGTTATTCTGCCTTTGGTTTTATTGACACAGCTTCTCTATTTGACCCATATATATGATCAATGCTGAATCAACACCTAGAAAATTCAATTTTGTTCATGCATATAAACATAAAACCCACCCACAAAAATAGAGTCAGTCTAATATTAGACATTTTTTGTGGCATGTTTCACATCACTCATTCTGGTATCTTATATGTATTTTAAAATGTTGAAGGTGAGGAAGAAATATGGTTTCTTCAATGATGGGTCAAAACTAAGTGTTAAAATAAAAAAGTCAAAAGTTTTACTTTTCATTTGGGAATTATTATAATGTCAGTCAGAGAAAACTTGTTTGAACATTTCTAAGCATAGGATAAGAACACCCCTAAATCACTGGAGGAAAGAGAAATCCCAAAATACAGATACCAAAACACAAGAATCAGTGATCTGGCAATTGAAGCCACGGAAGAAGTTGATAGGAAATATACACAATTGGCATCAAGTTCTGCCACTCAGACAGAGTAAATCACCTACCTTTAATAACAGAGCAGATTCCCACTGAATGTGTCCTCCCTTGTTAAAAAGTGATGAAAACTAATCATTTCTGTCCTCTGTAAACACACAAGACAAAGCATTAGAAAAATATGCATGGAGAAAAAGAATCAAATTCCATATTACTCACACACACATCTGCATAAACTTCAAAAGGTGTTGTAACCTCATTCCTCATTCTTTTTAAATCCTCACTCAAAGATATGTTTATATGTTTATTGATTTGAGAGAGAGAGAGAGAGAGAGAAACACCAATCAATAGCCTCAACTGGGGATTGAACCCAGGTATGTGCCCTGACTAGGAATTGAACCCACAACCTCCTTTTGGTGTACAAGATGACACTCCAACCAACTCAGCCACCAAGCCAGGGGCTTACTCTTCAATCTTTTCAAGGGACAAAATAAGATCTGAAGGACACTGGAGGTTCCACACATGATATCAGTAACACTGTAAATTAAAATCAGGTAATCAAAACCAGTGTGAAGACAGAAAGTCATAGTAAAGAACTTTAAAATATTGCCACCAATACAAAAGTATCTGAATGGACATACCAGAATGATGCATTGTAAAATATAGGAGTAATGGTGGCTCATGTCAAAAATTTACATGATTCATCTTTACTTCTATTTTAGTAATTAATATTAATTGAGCTAGTCAAATTCCAAAAGTGAGATATAGGAGGAATTGTATTCACATATCTATTTGAGCTCTAGCTTCATTGAAACCATCAAAACATCAGTAGCAGAGCTTAATGGAATCTCAGACAACAGATTTAACCTGCTCATAATTAAAGATAAATAATATGAAGCCCAAATAAGGAAAATGACTTGTCAGGGTCACCCCAACAAACTCTGAAAGAACTGGCTAGAAATTCATTCTTAGTCCAGTGCTCTTTCCTCTGTATCTATCTGCATCTCTTGAGCTGCCCTTTAAGAGTAGATCAAGAGATTTGAGAACATTCGCATTTTTCTTTTTTTCCTCATGAAACTGTCATTTTTAATAACAATAATAATAAAAGAATAATGACTACTCTATGTTTTTGAGCATCTATCATATAATCTAATAGTCATATAACAACTGTAACTTGTTATGTAGTCTTATTATAACCCTGTTTTGCGGGTGGGAACCCTATGGCTCAGAAGATTCAATAACTTGTGCAATGTCACATGGCAGAGCTAAGATTTAGAGACAAGTTTATCTGAATCCAAAGTCCATATTCTTTCTACCAGACATCATTAACTCTTTGAGTCTCTTGATATTTTTTGTGGCATGTCAAGAAATCCAAAGCAGAGCTGAAAACGGAAAGCTAGGCTAAACACTCCAGAATTACTGTTAAGCCGTTTAACCATTGTGAAAAACTGATTATTCTGATCAAGATTATTAGAGATCTTGCTTATAAAATAGACATCCCACTAAGAACAATTAACAGCTTCATTTCCAAGGAAGCAATTAATTTTATTTTTAAAATGTTGATAAAACAGTAGTCTATGTGAGAAGTGCTGGTGGAAATTTTATGACCTGGCAAAAGTCTCAGCAGGCTGGTGATTGTACTACATAGATTATGTGGGCTTTGAAGATAGTGTTAGAAAAAATAACCCTATGTCTATATGAGATCAAAACATCAAGACCGAATTTAACCCAGATGCTTGGCACAGTACAGACACAGCCTATGCCATCTCTTCCATTTTCTGTTGCAGGCAGCTGAGGAAGCGTGTGACGATACACTGTTGTTAAAGGAATAATGTTGCGAGGCAAGCTTGCATTAGTGATTTAGGTGTTTTTATTTTCTCTTTCCTCTGCTTAAATTCTTAAAATGCATCAGGCCTCATGAGTTTCACGCAGACATACTCTATTAGGAGTTGAAGGAAGATTTGCACATTTCCTCTCTGACATGTGGACAAGCAGACGCTCAATCGCAGGGCTTCGACTGCTCACTGGCTTCCTTTGTCTTCATTCTCACATAAGCCCTTGCCAATTTCCCATTGAAAATGCCACTGCAGATCCCAAAAAATTTTTGGATAGAGTCTCATGGCTTTCAATCTCCTCGACAGAAAGAAAACTTAGATAGTCTTACTTAAGAAAAAAAAAAAAAAAAAGAAAGATTGAAGGCAGGGTGTGTCACTGGTCCAAACATCAGGAAAGCACTTAGGGAGAACATGGGTTAAGTGTAACTGAATCAGAAACATACCTATTTGGCAGTAATGTCATTCACAAAATGTTGGAGTGGTTGGAGGTGATGCCAAGTTAAACAGGATGATGGGCTCAGCACAATACATGTTTGCAACACTAATGGGCTGTCAGTTCAAGGACACCCACTTCCAGGTGGCGGGAAGCAAGAGCAGCTGCCCCATCTCTGGAAAGTCAGAGGGTCTTCCTACTCACATGGTCAGATATCCGAGGCCATTAAAAAAGAAAGTGGGTTTGCTTTTCCTCGGTGCTTCATGATCCATGAGGAAAAGAACTTTTTCCCCGGCACTTGAGAGCTGACTGAGATCTCTCTTTCTCTCAAGGCCTCTAATTTACTTGTGATTCTTGGAGTGAGCTAAGGGGTAGATGAGTTTGTCCACTTTGCATGGTACCTGATGGCTATGGCCTTAAATGGTAGAATATTGGGAGGAATATTAATGAGGCAGCCAAACATTTTAAGGCTGTTTGACATGTATGGCACTTTCATCCAGAACCCAGATATTTTATTTTGCCTCTTTCTAAGCTCCTTTCTGGCTACTGCTTTGCATAGTGTGCTGCTGTATGCCAAGACCAGACATCACCCGGTGTGGTGGGATGACTTTCTGACTCATAGTGTCTTCACACAGATGGCCCCCTGCTTTGGAATGCCATGGCAGGTCCAGCGGCACAGGAGTAACAGGAGTAAGAGAGAATTATTTGAATGCCTTCCAGTATTTAAGTTAAAAAAGATCACATATGTAGCAGGTGACCCTTAAACATGTGATTTCAATTCTGCGTTAAAATGATGATTATGATTTCAAACAAATAATAAATATAATAACTAACATTAATTAGTTCATTCTAATTTATTAACTAATAATATATTGAATACCATGTGCCAGGCACACCTCTAAGCACTTCACATATATTAACTTTTTTAATCTTCACAGAATCCCATACTATTTTAAAGAAAAGGGATTGAGACACACAGAGGTTAGGTTACCTACCCAAGGTCACTCAGCTGGAAAGCAACAAAGGCACACATCAAACCCAGGCAATCTGGCTCCAGAGTGTGTAGCATTTTCTGTTTACAATCTATGACTTAGCACTGAGCTGGACACACATACAGAAGAATGGGATGTAGGTGTATAAAACGGTAAGACCAAGTTTTAAAAACAAAATGACCAGTTATTACATTTAAAATTAGAACTATCTCCTTCAAATCAGTCACCTTTGGAAGAAATACCCTTAGTATAATGAATTGTCACTATTTAAAACATGTGTCACTACCTCCCTGCCACTGTTGCCATCACAGCTGGTTTATAAATAACACACAAAAAAATCAGTGTCCATATTTTAGAGTCTTACCTTATTCCTCACTAGAAACTAACGCCCTTCTTAATCATGGAACAATTTTTAAGTCCAGGTTCCAAAAGACTCCTGGCAATTTCCAAAAGCCAAATCCATCTTCAAAAGTCAAAGGTTTGTCATCTTAGGGAATATTCCAGAGAACAGATGGGCCATAGATTCTTAGGGAAGGCCCCTAGATATTTCTGAGCCCTGGCAGATTCCTCCCAGTGCAAAGATACCATAGGTCAGTGGCTGCTTGGGAGGTAAGGGCTCTCACTTGGATGTCAAACTTTAGGTATGTTTTTGAAATAAATCATTTCTATAGCTTTATAGTGAAATATCATTAATAGGTGTTTCCCTTGAGACTTTGCACTACCACTGGGGAGGAAATCTTAGACAAAAAAAGTAATCAGAGAACAGTATATGTCAAATAAAAGTTAAGGGCCAACATATATGGCCCTTAACAGAAAGTACTATGGGATGTCATGATGGTGAAAAAAACAGGAAGCAACCAATAAGTCAGGGAGGCTTCATGGAAAAAGTGGCCTTTGATTTAAACCTTAAGTGAAAAGGATAATTTGAACATCATTTAAATAATTGTGCTGAGAATTATTTACATGGTGAATGAATGATTAATATTTGTCTAACTCTTAATTCCAGACCCTCCCATGTTTGCTGAGACATTAAGAGACAGGGAAGTTTAACTTCCATCCTTACCCTTTCTGAAAATAATATTAAGTTTCTCTTCACTGGTGTAGGAAGAGAAGAGTAAGAAGTCAAATAATCCCAAGAAAGAAGGAAAACGAAGTTCTTAGAAAGTGATTAGGGAAATGTTTGTATACTTGCTTTTAAGAATGTGAACCACACAAAGGAGAGACAGGATCTAGAGTGGTTCTTTACAGTTTGTATTGTGCTTGAAAATATTTGGTAGTTGTTATTCTAAAAGGTGCTATGAGATGCCAAAGACAACTCTTTAAACACCAAACACTGAAAATAGTTAAATATGCAAGGCTAAGAGTGGCTGCTTCCTTCTGGAGACAGAACTTCATTATACAGGTCCTACAAGATACAAGTTAATTCATAGCAATGGTGGCATAATTCTGTTAACTATTAATTTCCAGGTTGACATCAATGACAAAATCCAGAGACAATGATCCAGTCATGCACCAGTAGATTGAATACCAATGACTAAATTGGTTACTCTAAAGTGTAAACATCCTTGAGCTAAGTTGGTCCAACAGTCTTAAGGAATTAACTGAGTGAGTTTTAAAGAACTTTAAAGTTCCCCTTATTTCTTCAGATAACTTCTTATATATAATCAGATTGGATTATAAAATACATTGGGACTATTATATCACAAAATTTCTCTTTTGCTCTTCCTTCCTTTTTCCCATTACTATTTTTTTCTTTCTTCCTTTCTCTCTTTTTTTTCCTACCTTTCTCCCTGTTTCCTTCTCTCCCTTTTTCCTTCCTACTCCGTCTCCCCCCCCTCCTTTCAGCACACTTCCAAGACATAAATGATAAAAGATCATCCATTAGGATATAGAATAAAACTAATCCACTGGCACTAAAGCAAGTTTCATCTTAATACAGTTCTACTGGTTGGACCAAGTTGAAAGCAGCCTTAAGATTCGTAAATAACGATTCAGTCTGATGAGTTGCCATGAGGTGACCACAAAGAGGGTGGATGAAAGAGCTGTTTAAAGAAACACTGTGTCACTATGGCTTCCTTTGTGCTGCTGGCACACGGAGCACACGTACCAGCCCAAAATAAAACAGTCAAGTATAAAACACTCCAGAACAAGGAGAATTCTAAGGAATTAGACTCTGGTTATAATTGTAACTAAAAACTGTTAAATTCTTATTCATTCAGGGTGAGTGATGAAGGGATAGGAAGACTGCAGAGATGCACGTCAGGTTTCCTATAATACAGCTAGATGAATAATGCATCAAGTCATCCTTATCATGGGACTAGTTAATATACAACAGTTGAACTGTGAGCTAGACTTAACAGTCCTCCCAGAATTGAGCAAACTAGGCAAAGGTCACTCATTAAATGTCATCCTTGAGTAGGTACAATAAAGACATAAGGTAGAAGAAGCAGTTCATGGCAAGTGTTTAGAGCACCAATTTTGCTTCAGGGTACCAGGCATTACTGCTGTCAACAACAGTGCACCTTGTTGGGCTTATGGGAAAATAAAAGCTTCCTGTGGATTTAGGATACATTCTTGAATGTATTAAGTGTGTGTGTGTGTTTCCATTTCATCCTTTTCTGCCTTCCCTCATTGTAAAATTTACCAAAAGTTGGTGGTTTCCCCTCTCTAGTTATTCTTGAGTAGCTTTACTTACTCTGGTATGGAAATCATGAGTGTGAAACTGTTTGTTCACCTCAACCTGCTTCACACTGATGCCATTTAGTGTGATTGTCTCCTATTTTCCTCTGGCGAGGCTTGTCTGCAATCACCTCAAACTACTGTCACTTTCCTGGGCTGAGAAGCAGTGCAGTATCCAAGGACATCATACAGAACACATAGATCCTGAACTAGAGGTGGGATGCATGTACTTTTTTGAAAAGCTAACACAGTTCCTCTTTCATAGAAAGGTTGGAAACCTGTATGCTTAGGAGCTAGGTAATTTCAATATGTCAATCTGGTATGGGGACAATCAGTAAGCCCAGGACTGAGAGCATCAGAGAAGCCAAAAGGCTGAGAGATTCAGATGTAACGCCTACTGTCTCCCCACCTGTTACTCCTACAGCAATTGCTTAAGGAAATTGGAGTAGTTAGCAGAATGGAAACACTCCAAGTTCAAAAACTGAGAAAGAGTTTGAGAATATTAGAGTGGGTGTCTTGGAAATTCTGATATCTCCACCGAAACAAAGAAATGTCTGGGACAGTGCAGATCCCTATGAGGAACACACATAGGTATTTGAAGTTGGCAATAAAAAGTCAGAGTGATGGATGAATCAAAGAGGTAATTCTAGCCCAGTGACTTCTGAATAAAGACTTGACCAGTACACATCTTATAATTACACTGAGCCTGCCTATTATTCATAATTTACTGAGCATTTTGTATGTGTCTACAGGCTTGCTAACAGATAGTAAATAAAGATTCATGCTACTTGTGAATCGGATGGATGGTACCCTTGCGCAGAGTCTAGCTATATGGTTTACTGCTGCCTCAATTGTTCATTTGGTCACGTAAAACTTTAAGTTAAAAATATCCTTTTAGACTATATCCAACCAACACTTGCTGTTTCTCTCATAAGCAGAGCCCTGACTCAGTTGACTAGACAAGTATACCCTTGACACTTCGACTGTACTCGGTTATTGTGGATATTCAGTAAATGCCAGTTTAGTAAGGTAAACAAGTCAGAAATGCATATATTATGGGAGTTCAGAGAAGATGCAAGCGCTCTAGACCTTGAGAGAAGAGTAGTTTTAAATTGGTTGATCAAGACATCTTCCAGAAAGTAGTGATGGCAGCTGATCTAGACCATGCAGCATAGGTAGCATGTGGACGTGCAAAGATGGAACAAAATTATTCCAGGTGGCACTGTGGCAGGAGCATAGGTGTAGAGTTGGAAATGTGAGTAAACAAGGCCAGGGCACTGAGCAGTGACTGACAGAATAATGGGGAAAGAAGTGGAAAAGGGGTCAACGTAAAAGGAGGCTAGAGTATCTAGATTTGCATATGTAGGCAATGAGGAGGCAATGGTGATTTCTAAGCAGCTAAGGAACAAAATGAATACGATACAGGAAAATTTATATGGAGACGAAGTATGCTGTGTCATAGAGGAGGAAAATATATCACAACTCCCGGTAGCTCGAACTCAGTCTGATTTTCATACACAATGTTGAAACATCCCATTGTTTTGGCCATATTTTCCTACATTCTGGTTAAAAATGAATATAAATGTGTGTGTGCATGTATGTGCTGAAAATAAGTGATCATTCATCTGAATTCTATATAATACATGTACAGGCACACGTTCACCCACACATACCTCTACTGGGAAAAATGAAATGAAAACTAATATTTATTTCACATACGAGTCTACCATACACTAGGTAGCTCTCTAGAAGCTTGACACAAAGATGAACATATTTATAATCGATCTGGAGAAAGGCAAACAATTGCAATAAAATATGAAGAAAGCAAGTGTAGCCACGTCCACAAAGTAAAACAAAAATGTCTGGCCGTTGAACAATAAATACTATTTCTTTAGGAGCAGTAAATCAAGGATGTTTTAGTAATTAGCTGTCCTAAATCTTAATTCCTAATCTGGGATTGACAGAAGAATGCTGTTCTGAGAGTCCTTTCCGTGAAAATGGCCCACAGGTAAGAAAATAGCAAGGCCTAGAAGATGTGTGTTTTCTCTTACTTTTATTCCATTTTGGTTAAGATTACAGGTACCCATGTTGTGTTACACTAATTATTTGCTGCAGGTTGAAGCTTTGGAGTTTTTCCCACATGAACACTGAGGACCAAGTGAAAGGCAGAGCCGGACGGATGCCTGTGAAAGGGTAAGTGGGGGTTCTGTGATCTAAACAAAGCCTGCGCAGGATGGATCACCGAAGTCGGAATATGTGATTCCAAAGGCACGAACAGAAACAGAGGTGCATGTTGTAGACATAGAAAAACCTCTTTCAATAAATTGTACTTCCGGCTTGAGAAAGCATGGGACAAGATAGGGGAGAGAGAGGATTCCTGGATAGCAGGGACAAGAGTGGGGCAATAAATCCTACAAATCTAAGTACATGAAGATTGTAGAAAACCTGCTTTCACAAGAACGCTCCTCCGGGGATTTGTATGATGAAAAACTATGGCTAGAGTCACCAAAACCAACAAGAGCTGGTGCAATCTGCAGGAGCAATGAGATGGGGTAATTCAAGGCAATCTTGAAATTACTTAATTAAGGAAATCAGCAAACTCCTTCTGCTTCTAGTTACTAAGTGAACAAAAGATAACACTTCAACTCACCGTCATGCATGAGAGCCTCAACAGCAGGCAAAATATGCATGAAAAGGACATTCACGTAATTTTGTATTACCACCAACACCGTATTTACTTTTTTAGCTCTCTCTTATATTTGCTGGCTCATGGGTTTTTTTTTCTCAGCAAAACAGTTTTGTTATGCTTGCTTTTATTACAGAGCTATCCAGGTCATGTCTTCAAAGATGAATAAGATTTGTGAGTCAGTTACACTGTAGAACAATTTATATTGCCAAAGTACAAAAATTTGCAAATCATGGAAGAGAATCTCTATTGAATTAGTGTGATAGATTAAAGCACTAACGTAATTGCAAGAAATACACTGTCAGTATATCCTTAGATTTGTCTAGTGTTCTTTTAAAACACATAGGAAATGACCTTATTATAATATCGTCCAGAATGGTGTAGATATATATATAATTTTTGCTGAAATTTTATTTATAACTGATGCATTTTCACTGGGAGACACTGGATATTTTCAAACATTCTTTGGGTTGTGGCTGACTTACAGCAATAGGTAATGTACAAGCAATCTGTACTGTTATAGAAATTTCTTATAAACCATTTATTACCCTTTTAATCTCATAACTTTTATTGAAAATATAAATCCTGGACACATTTTGCCAGTGAGCATAAACCTTCTAACTTAACTTTTCTTTATTGTGTACCACTTCCTTTTCTTTTTTAATTTAAATTTTCAGTTACAGTTTGCATTCAATATTATTCTATATTAGTTTCAGGTGTACAGCATAGTATTTAGATAATCATATACTTTGCAAAGTGTTCCACCTGATATTTCCAGTACCCACCTGGCACCATACATAGTTATTACGATATTATCGACTATATTCCCTGTGCTTTACTTTACATCCCTGTGACTATTTCGTGACTATCAATTTGTACTTCTTAATCCCTTCACCTTTTCTACCCAGTCTCCCAACCCGCTTCCCCTCAGGCAACCATCAGTCTGTTCTCTGTGTTTATGAGTCTGTTTCAGTTTTGCTTGTTCGTTTATTTTGTTCTTTAGGTTCCACATATAACATACCACTTACTTTTGAAGTCATAATCCATGTTATATTTTAAAGTTAAAGTGCTCAAATATATTATTAATTGGAACACTGCTGTCATCTTGAATAAGCCTTTAGTCTGAGGCTTGAAGAGCACTATTCTAAACAAGAATCTTCATGTTAGTGGTATTAGTGGAAGGACCAAAGACTTTTCTCTTTCCTCTCTTCTCGTTTTGTTCGCATTAACACTCATTATAGCCAATGAGCTTTCAGAAAAAATGGATCTCTCAGGTGAGAAGACATCACAGCAAGAGAGGAAAACAACAACAGAAATCTACATAGAGTTCATTTCACTTTATGATTCTTTGTTCAGATGGCACAACCTACATTCCAAGCTGTGAAATTCTAAGGGGAGCTGCTGGCGTTCTTCAGAGAGGAGATATCAGGCAGCCATCCATTTGCATTGACATACTCTTTCAGGGAGGCTGCCATGGATAATAAGAGTCTGACTCAATGGAAGAAGAAAAGAAAAGAAGTGCAGAGAGCAAAAAAGAGGAGAGGTTGGAAAAAAAATAAAAGAAACTTGGAGAGTAAGAAAGGGTTCTGGTTTGGCTGTCTAGAGTAAATCAAGCAAGGCATTTCTGTGGCATGACCATCAAATATCTCCTCAGCAATAGCCTCTTTGACCCCCTAGCCCGCAGGTGCTGGGTCAGTAATCTGAGAATACATGGCTTGCTTAGGAACTATATTTCTATTTTCCTTAAGAAATTTTAAGTCTCTGTCAGCTGAGTAGAATAAAAATGCTGGCGCTCGTGTATGCAGAGAAGTCCACCCATGAATCCCACTGGACAAGCATGGCTCAGCAAATTTTATGAAATGAGCAAATTCCATGTCATAGGATTATAGGAGTTAAAACCAGGATAGATTATTTGATCGTCGTCGGCAGCCGTCCGTCTCGAGAGACGATGGTGTAGCTTCTTAAGAGTCTATCTGCACCGCCGAGAATGGCTGTGCAGTCCGACTCGGGAGTGACATCGTATCTGTCTCCTCCCGTGTTGAATCGCCATCTTGCGATGACGCTGGAGTGTCCTCTCCAGTGAAGCTGAAGCTACAGAGCCTGGGCAGGGTGATATGGAGGGTCTGCTGTTGCCCATGCAGCAGACCCCCCCTCTCTTCGCAGCTGAAGGGTCCAAGGGAAAGACGGAGTCAATACAGCTTGGCTTCAGGTGCGCCGCAGGAGTTGCCGGTGTTGACTACAACGTCAAACCGCCTTAGGGACTCCGGCTCCGGATTTTCTGTCGGGGTTTACTCCCTTAGCCTTTCCCCTAAAGAGGTATGCCGCAAGGCAGCGGAGGTTTTTTGGAGTCAGAGTTTTCCTTCTCTGATGTACCCTGACTGGAAGATCGAACCAGCGATAGAGTCTTGATTTCAGGCAGATAATCAGCAATCGTTTTAGAAAGAACAGTGTACCTGGTCAGTATTCTCAGGAAGGACACTTCAGAAGTACCTTGCTTCGTGTTCACTGCAGAGCTTCCCTACTTACACCTGCCAACTTGATATTCCTAAAATCGTGAAGCATACATTCTGACCAGGTAGGCTCTGGTCCACTTACTCTAGTTTGGAACTGTCTGAATTAGCTGCTGCGATTGTAGGTGCGCAGGTGATACAGAGGTTTGGACTGAGCTCCATCCATGGCCAAATCCCTTGTGAGAACTGAAATTCTGTGCCAAGTTAATAGGTGTCTCGTCAATAGAGGTTAAATGTTCAAATACTTTTGGAAGTACCTGGGTCAGTCAATGACAAGCAAGGTTCTTTATTATGGGATTTCTCAGACCTTTCATGGGTATTGCTGTTTTCTCAGAGGGAGACGGAGAATGGAATATTTTTTAAAGCAAATTTGTCTCTCATGGGGCACCACGTTCCCCACCCAATAACAACAGAAATGACAGAGCACCATTTCTGGTGGTCCAATGCTCGTGTTGCTCCTTTTATACCTACCCATGGAAATGGGTGAGAAATTCACACATCTTGTGAATATTCTAGAAGAGTGTTCTCTAATAGAATTTTCTGCCTTGATGGAAATGTTCTGGACCGTCCAATGTGATAGCCACATGTACTTGTTGAACACTTCAATGTGGTTAGTGTGGCGAAGGAGCTGAATTTTTCATTTATTTACTTTGAATTAATTTGAAGAGTTCCATGTGGCTACTGGCTACAGTATTGGGCAGCACAGGACTAGAATACAATGCACGTCAGCCCAAGGGGTTTCAGCAGAATATGCATGTTTTTGTGGGGCTCTGAGCCTTGCAGTGTTCAGAAGTAGACTTTTGAGTTGACAGGGCATGAAAATTTTAACTTTTTAAAGGATAGGGTTATTTTTTCATCCATTCTTGCTCTAAGTTGTCCTTGTTTTTTTTTTTTTTTTTTTTTTTAATGGCAGATACCACCTGGGCATTTTGCTCCTACCTGCCTTCTCCCCATATATTCCAGACATTTTGATCCACAGACAAAAGGGAGTTACATGAACATTGAAATGTTTCCCATGCAAATCCCAAGCCAGGGACAGCCAGCATCTCTCTTGTCTTTTACTACAAAGGACCGCGCCCGAACAAATGCTGCCGTGTGGCGGGGCTCAGCTGCATTCCCCACATACCTCGCCCATGCCTCAAATGTGGCTATTTCAACATGGATTGCAGCGCTCTTCTGTCCCCGGGCTTCGTCCGTCTTGGCCCACTACCTTTTCCTGTTAGAGCCTGGGATCACACTGCTTCTGCTGGCTGGCATGAGATGAAACTGCTACTTGCAATCAAATGAAAGGGAAACTTGAACACTTCAGAGAACTTTTCCCCGTAAAGAGGACAACTCTTCTGTTCCATTTATAAGGAGAAAAGAAGGGAGTAGGGGTGGTGTGACACTTCGGTTCCAAGACCTGTAAATGCGGAAGGTGTGACGGAGACAACTTTCAAGGAGAATATTTTCCCACCTCAGCTCAGTCTGTGGTCATACAGCTTAGAAGCTTCACAACTGTTCTTTCTCTTGTTGGCTGATCAGGTTCCAGGACATTGCAAAAGATTTATTTATAATCACTGAAAGAGCCAGAATAACCTCACCTTCATCTAGGAAATAATAGCTGTTTTGTGCTATTTCGTTCAACAACAGTGATTCATTATGTAGTGCTAGGCCTTCCCTGATACTTGTAACTGTCAGGCAGATTTCCTATGGCTTGTTCACACACAATAGACCCATTTTGTCAAATCAAACCTAGAGATGTATAATTATCTGTGTGCGTAGATATGAGTGTACTGGCTCATACACACATAAGGATGCAAATGTATTTATTAGCACGTGCTTCTACCATGATATCATTCTAAAATATTTCTTATAGCCACTGTAGGAGTGCTCACCCACGGATCCCTCCCTTTGACCATCTACACTTGACTGACAGAGTTTAAAGGTAGTGACAGCTTCTAGATGAAACATACACAATTATTCTTCCTCGGGGAACGGGGGGAATGGTATTACACTATTGCCAGGGGACAAAGAGATGTCTGGGTTTTCCCAATCTCTGCTGTCCAGGTTAACCAAAGGAATTATATTGCATACAATTTGCATACAACCCTCACTGTGGAGTATTAAGAGAAATGTACAGAGGGTTGTCGTGTTCAGTTGTGAGAATTTGCCCCAAGCTCTCTTCTCTGTATGTCTCTTTTTAATCTTCTGGATCCACATATTCATTCTTAGAAATGTGAGAAGGGGAAATTTCAACCTTCCTCCATGTGCTGAGCACTCTATAGGTTTCTCTCAACTAATTACAGCAGTAAGGACTTGTTATTTTTAGTCAAGCTTTATTTTACAATACATTTCATTTAACCTCTGAATAATAAAGTAGACCACATCTTGATTCCTCAACCTTCTTTTTGAGCTAAAATAGGAAAAGTAATATTATATAAAATAAGAAGGTAAGGTACTGATTTCCTGATCATCATCTGTCAAGAAATTTGCTTCAAAGTTCAAGATAAGAAAATCATTTTTTAAAGTAAAACAAGCAATCTGATTTTAAGCAAAAGCATACCAGGAAATTCCAAATCACTTCCAAACCACTTGCCTTATACTAATTTGATTCAATCTTTATATGGTACTCAAGGCTAATGGCCAAATTTCTAATGACTTATATTCTCACTGGTGCTTAAAAACCCTTGAAACCATTCAGCAAATGGGGACTTTAACTGATAAAGATATTTTGTGGTCTGAATGACATTATATTATTAGTTAACAACTGTGATTTTTCTTAAATAACTATTTAAACGAGGTCAGGTATAAGTTAAAAGTCAGAACCACTATAGATGTAACAATTGAATACGGACTGGGTAATTTCTTTAATGAACTTGAAACTACATATTAGTCTAGGCCTATGTTCTCCAGCAATTAGCTTTAACAATAAAAATTACCTTTCTCTATTTTATTCCTGCTTTAACATCATCTAATGGCTAAGCTACTATCAATAAGCTACTATCAACTCAAGAAATTGCTTCTTTCGTATTTATTCATTGAATATTTCTTTAAGCCAATGAACTAGTGCAGATGTAGTTGCCTAGAAGCATATATTTAAAAACTACCTCGAGAATTAGCTTAGTTGGCAACTCAATGAGTCAGGAGTGTACCATGCAGCCAGAAGAATTAATGCAACCACATGTTGCATCAATGACAGAAAGAACATGCATGATACTCCTGCATGAATCAGGTCAGGCCTGGAATATGGAATTTATTTCTGGGTGGCACATTTTCAGAAGGATGCTGACAAATCAAAGCTACTCAAAGGGAGTATCTGGGACTATAGAGCAACATGGAAATGACACATTGCAAATTTGGGTTTAATAACAGAAAATAAATGATTCAGAGCTGGGAGTTTGTGTTTGTCTGATTGGAAAAATGCCTCACAATGTTTTAAGGATTTGCATACATAAGAGCATCAAAGATGATAAGCTCCACGGAGTCAAATTTCCTAGGATCACAAGCACTTTCAAACAACACATGGACTATGGTAAAATGAATAGCCATTTTTCTGGAGGAATTCTAGGAGAAAGTCTATGTGAATGCCCTCTGAATTGCAATAATGCCATTTTGTAAAAGGATATGAGCTCTTATGTGGGACAAGCAATTTGTTTGGCTGTCTGGAGAATCTCTTCTGGTCTTACACTCTTTGGAGTATCTCCTGAGCACCTTTGTATACTCAGAAAACATGTTTGTAAGTAGTTCCTGTGACTGACATTGTGAACTCATAGTATGCTGAGACCTCTGGAAGTTTGGTGACTAATATCAAAGATGTATGATCACTGCTTAAGCAAACAGAAATTATGTAGAAGAAAATGCATTTCATTTATTCCAATGCTTATTGTACAGAGAAAGACATAAATAGGAGGAAGAAGGAGAGGCACTGGGACGCTCTGCATTCATCACTCTCATTTCAGATGAGTGGCAAGGAATTATCCTTTTTCTGGGAATTTGAAAAATGTATATGAGTTTGCAAGGAGCATGGTAGGCTCTGATGATGGTGATTCCACAATAGCTTTCAATATGCCAGGTCCGAAGCAACCCAGAGAGGGGAGTTGCTATATTTCAGCAGAATTGGAGGCCTTGGGCTCTGTATCGTTACCTCCTTTCATCACCATTCATACCTGTTGCAGCAGGAATATCATAAACAGCTTCCTGTCTGAGTCAGGTCTCTGCTGGGCTCATGGATGTTCTGTTGCAGGAGCTATGAGTCCTCAGCTGTTTTCTTGACTGGGCACCTGGCTGTCATTCAGTGCACAGCCCATTCACATTTTAAAATAGCTTAATTGAGGTATCATGCATGTACAAAAGGCTGCACATATTTAATGTATACAATTTGATGTGATTTTGGTGTCATGGCTACCTCTGACTCTGGGGCCTGATTTTTCATTCTCTGCTCTTTCTCAGCCCTGGGATCTTGTGTTTTCCCAGAGTTGGGCAGCTTAACTTTCTTTCTCCAAGATACATTTTATTGACTGTATTGGGGTGACATTAGTTAATAAAATTATGTAGGTTTCCCATGTACAATTCTATAATGCATCATCTGCATATTATTTGTGTGTTCACTCTCCCGCCCTCACCATTCAAGTCTTCTTCCATCACTATTTATCTCCCCTTTACCCTCTTCCACCTCACCCCTCTACCTGAGCAGCTTAACTTTTAACTTTGACTTCCTTGATTTATTTCTCCCCAATAACATCTTAGCCTTAGTCCTCACCATCTTTTGCTGCATCCTAGTTTCTCTGATCCTCTGCTGTTCTAGGCCTGGTTGTATGTAGCTCTTTCTAGGAATCATTAGATGTTTTAAGTTTTACTTTATAGGTTTTAAGTGAAGAGCATCTCAACCAAAATATACTATCATCTCCTAGTACTTGAAAGAGCTAAGGCTCATCTCTAAGTACAATTTACAATAAAGGTGTGCATTAGGATTTCAGGGAAATATGCACTCATTCATTCAATGAGCCTTTCATGAATGGACAATGTTCTAAGCGCTATGTTGATTACTAAGAATAGGATAGGGAGAGATCTCTGTTCTTAGGAAAGATCTCATATTATTAAGCTCTTTATGGTATATAAGTTTTTCATTTTTCTCAGTCTAATTTACTAAGATTCTTATGATATTATATTGTTTTACCTCTATTTGCACTATATTACCCTCATTATTCCTTTTCCTTTCATACAATCTAAAAATTGTCACCCCTTTTCATGTTTTGAAGAATGCCTTGCCTCTGACCTTCCCAGTCACTCCCGAAAATTCACTCAAGGTTAAGAAAAGCATCTTAAAGTGGAATTTAAATATGGGGGTGTATGGTGGTAAATCACACACAAAAAGCATTTGACAAAGCAATTTATCACTTAATTTTTAAAGACATATATTTCAAGTGAATTTAATTTGCATGCATTCTGACTCATTTCCATGCCATTATCATAAGCTCTTTTAAAAGAGTTGCACATTTTTACATTTTCAAAGGACGCATTTGTGTCATTTGTGAGTTCCTAACCTTTGCTTCCTGGAATCTGACTATCAGAAATTCTTGCTTTGTCTAACCTCAATGCCTCTTAGCTGAGAGGGAACATTTAGCCACCTTCTGAAACTGTAGGGAAGGGGAAAAAGTCAAATCTAGTTGGATTTCTCATCCGTGTGAAAAGCCACACAATTGTCTTTGACATTTGGTCCTAGGGTTTTCACTAAAACTCTTTCATCATTTCAGCACTACCTCTGAGCACCTTGCATTTATCAGATGGTGAAAACAGAAGCTGGCCTAGGTGCCTGGTTAGTCTGGATGTAATAAATGGGCTGTCCAGTGGCAACATTGGGGTACTCCTCCCATATCATTTTATAACATTTCTGTTGACTCATCCCCGCATCATCTCTTACTCATGAAAACTATTACTGACTTGGCTTCAGAAAGTGGGCTGTTAAAACTCGTACCGTATTGTACGTTACATAAACAATGTCCCGAGTAAATATTTAAGTTACACTTAATTTCAAAAGGACATTTTAAAACAACTGAAATGGGAATTTTAAGGAAAGATGTCATGTTGCATTGATGTTTGCTATCGCCAGAGCAATTGATTATCCAGAGTTGTCACAGTGCCTGGCACAGAGAAGGTATTTAGTTTTTTTATCTAAGTCCATAGACAAATGATAGCAAGTGTTAACTTCATTGAATGTTTATTGTGTGTTAGGTATTGTGTTAAGCTCTGAAGAGGGACTTTTTTGTCTAATGCTTCCTGAACCTTCATGGTACAGTTATTATCTTCAGTTTGACAATGAGAAAACTGAAGTGTAGGGAATGCAGCTTCATAGCTGTGTGTGTCTTTGAACAAGGACACACACAGCTATAAAGTAATTGAGCCAGGACTCAATTCTAGGCAGTCTAATACCAGAGACTGAGATCAAATTTGCTACCATAGTCTCAGAACCATAGAATAACATGTATATTAAAATATGTATATTCTAATATAATAATATATACATATAATAATGTATATTAGAAAAAGGCACGTTTGCATGTTTAAAGTTGAGTTCTGAGAAAAACAATGTCCGGGCATCAGGAACTTGTGAATTTCATTTCTTTCTTGTCTTTTTAACAGTAAATTGTCACCTTACTGCTCCATGGTTCAGTCTTCATCAGTAAACCAAGTATTGAACTGGAAAGAAAAATCCTTTGGTCTATAATGTTTCATGATTTTTTGCTTCCATGAAAGAGCACAAAGCCAAAGGTGTTTGCAGGCGGGCAGGCCTCTCGGTTGGGTGCTGAGCCATTGCTGAGGGCAGAACACAGAGCTGGTGTCTGTTCTTCCTGTTGGTCTTAATGCTGAGTATGGCTTGTCAGCTGCTGCTTATTTTCCTTGCTCAATCTTTTCTTATCAGAGGCAGAAGGCATAAAGGATGCCATCTGGGATTGCTTGTTTAGATACAGCATGGTGTTAACAAGTTTTTCTCTCTTCTTACTCTTTCTTGTTTATTGCTAGTTGCAAGGAACAAGGGTACACATGTCCAAATGCAGCCATTGCCCAGGCTCTGTTCTTCATCATGAACTTGGAGGCCAAAGGCAAGTGGGAGGCACAAGCTGTGAGTAACCTAGAGCACAGGCGAGAAGTATTGGGGGCCAGGAGTGGGCACTCTGTTCTGCAGCACCTGGAGGAGCTCTGAGATCAAGTTATTTGAACAGTGAGGGAAAAATGTTTGAGATTTTATGGACTCCTTCTCTTGGAGTAACAAGAGATTGTATACTTTTTGGAATCTAGAGACTGATAAAACATGGCACTTCTTAACCGTGTTAACAAATCGTGTGTTTACAATATAGCACAGTATTAAGAGCTTGGGCTTTACAGTCACACAGGATTTAAAGAAAGGTCCTTCAACTTGTTAATTAGCAGTGGATGTGTGACCACCCCAGCAAGAGTCCCTTTCCCTAGCCTTCGCACACACCTCGCCTGCTATATCAGCTGCTAACTAAGATCACAACTGTCCCGTGCTTCAGAGAATTGCCCTTGGAAAAAATGCAAAGATCTCCCCAGAAGCTGAAGACTGACTGTGAACCTTGTACAAGAGGCCTCCCTCCCATTGCTTTGGGTGGGGAGCAAACCTGTAATGTACTCTGGGCTTCAATCTCCCAGTGGGATCAGAATCAAGGCAGACTTTAGCTGAGGTTCCAGTCTTCCCCCAAATAAGTGACTACTTACTTCTGGCTCTACTTCTAGGGAAACCGACCTGAGACATAAGGTGAATGTGGGAAGCACAGTAGCCCCCCTTATCTGCATGGGATATGTTCGAAGACCCCCAGTTGATGACGGAAGCCACGGATAGTTATGTACCCTATATGTACATCCACTTTTCACTAAAGGAAACACTTCGTGGCTTCTTGTTGGAATATCCAAATTGCCACCATCAATACCCTTGCACTTCAGGATCATTATTAACTAAAATAAGAATTTCTTGAACATGAGCACTGTGATACTGCAACAGTGATCTGATAACTCAGATGGCTACTAAGTGACTAATGGGTGGGGACAGTATACAGCATAAATACACTGGACAAAGGAATGATTCATGTCCCAAGTGGGATGAAGCAAGATGGCTTGAGATTTCATCATGCTATTCAGAACGGTGCACAATTTGAAACTTATAAATTGTTTATTTCTAGACTTTTTCATTTATTATTTTTGGACCACAGATGACCGTGGGTTATTGAAACCGCAGACATGCTGAAATGATTGTAACTTAGCTTTTTTTCTGTTTCTCGTCTCCCACCTGTTAAAATGAGATTGATCCTATCACTGATTTTACAATTTTGTTATAGCTATTTAGTGTTTACAGGGTGCTTAGCACAATACCTGCTTAGCACATAGTACAGCTGTATAACCAGCTACAGATTGGGGATTCAGATTCAGTGTGACGCCTCCTCACACACCGGAAACACCAAAAAGAAGTTTACCTCCCCTACTATGCAATGAGACTAGTTATTATTACTTACATATCCTGGTTCCAAATCGTATTCGTAAACAAACAACAAACAAAGGAACGGTCTAGGAGGATCACAGGAAAGACCTTGAGCTCCCCGCACCCGGCTTCATGCCACGAAGTGAGGCCTGTGTGGGCTGCGTTGTTCTGTGTACACACTAGCTGCTGGCAGTCTGTATCTGTGCAATGGAAAACACTGCTCTCCGCAGACAGAAAATATAGATATATATATATATAATAAGTCTCCATACTGCCGGTGTCTAAATTAAGAAATGTAACAGCCAATTCATGTAAGCCAGCAGGCAAAACCCACTGCAGTGCCGGCTGTGAAAAGAGCAGACTTCCCAGACGCGGAGCTTCTCCTAGTGCCTCCCGCATTGTGGTCTCTTCCAAACCGAACATTGGAAACTGCATGGCACCTTGGGGCAGGTGTTCATGTATCCATAGAACACAGCTGATGGAGTGAGGGTCAAAGGAACAAAGTGTTGACAGAGCAACTGAGAAGCCACAAACTCAAAACCAGCACTGAGTGCAGCAATCAAGAGACTGCAAAACGCCCTCTGTTGTTGTGGTGTTGACGAATCCCACCTACTATTCACCATCTGCTGTTGATATCTTACCTGGGCCCTAATCTTCTGGGCCATAGACACATCTATTTATTTGCTTATCCAATTAATATACTCCCCAGAATACTCTAGACACTATGCAGGGTGCTCAGGATAGAAGCACAAGAAAAAGACACCATCCCTTGGGTTGTTGATGTTGAAAAACAGAACGTGTCAATCCCAACTTGCTCCTATTCTCCAAAGTTGAGTTTCCATCCCCCAGGAGACTTTGCGGGCCTCTAAAAAAGTTTTCTGTGTAGCTGAACTATTTCACCTTCCTAAGGGCAGGGGAGCTGTTGTATTGACTGTCCTTTTAGCATGGGCCTTGGAACATAGAAAGTCTCAATTGCCCCACGACTTGAACTGATTTTCTAATCCATTTATAATTTCTGGAGGGATTCACATAAGTATGTATTATAGTTCAGCTAAAATAAATCAATTTTGCTTGTTTGCTTCTTCTAATCTTCAGCACAGTCAGTACCACAATGTTGACTGAAGAGAGTCTGCCTCAGTTTGCTAGGGCTGCTATAACATTTACCTCTAACTGGGTGATTTGAAACAATAGAAATGTAGTCTCTTACAGTTCTGGTGGCCAGAAATTGAAATCCACGTGTAGGCAGGATTGGTTTCTTCTGGAGGCTCTGAGAAGAATCTGTTTCTACCTCTCTCCTAGCCTTTGATAACTGCTGCCAACCTTGCCATTCCTTGGTCTACAGTTGCATAACTTCAATTTCTGCCTCAGTCTTTCTATGGCCTTCCCCTCTGTGTGTCTTCTCCCCTTTCCTCTCTCATAGGGACATTTGTCATTAGATATAGGGCCCATCCTAAGCCAAGATGATCACTTCTCAGTGTCTTTCACAATTACATCTGCAAAGACCTTTACCTAAACAAGGTCACGTTCACAGGCTGTGAATGGACAGAACTTTTGAGGGACCACCATTCAACCCAGTACAAGGTCCTAAAATTTCCAAGAGAATTACTAGAAGTGGCTGTTGCTTAGGAAACCACACACAGAATATCCAGAGCCAGACAAGGACTACTGTGGGGTCAAATGGGACTTGGAACTGACGAGTCACATAAAACATATAAATAAGAACTGAAATCCAGCCAATCGATCCTCTCCTAATTCAGGGCTACAACCAATCTAGTTTTTTTAGCCAGATCATTTAGCCTTTCATCCTCATTTTTGTTGCTTCCCTTGGCTTTCTTATGTCAATGGCAAGATGGTGGCCATTGGAGATAATGTCACTGGAAACCTCCTTTTACTCTTTGAGGTAGAGGAATTCTAATTCTACTGCTTATGTTCCTCCCTTTCTGATATTCTGATATCTTTCTTTTTATATCCTTTTTTCCTGGTAAAGCTATTTATAACCTATGAGGATTAAGCAGAACATGGGGCCTCCCTCCTTTCCTCTCCTCTAACTTGTCCTCTCTTAATCTCAGTTTGTTTTAAGGACACACCAGAATGCCTATTAAGAAGATACTAGTTCCTTCTTATATGGAAACTGAATTTCAAAAGAGAGCCTCTGTGAGAAAGAAAATATGTACTTCCCTTTGTTTCCTTTTCTTTGCATTTGTCCCTTATCAAAAAAAAAAAAAATAATAATAATAATGTGTCTGAGAAACCCACTTTATTTTCTTTTAAGGATCCAGTGTGAGTAAGCTTACGTGTGAATTGGATCTTACAGGAAACGGACTCTTCTTTAATGAAAAGTGTCTGCTTATTTTTTCAGTGGCCCTGAAAGCAAAACAAAAAGGAAACTAGCCAGGCCAAGCCTGAGACCTGGTATGAGCTTCTGAGGCTGAGCCTTCCTTCCCTTTGCTGATCAATTTGACATGTTTCGTGACAGTTGAACCAACCAGGAAAAAATGGTTGGGGAAACTCTGGAGACTGAGTTTATTTATCTTTTTTATTTCCCCCCCAGAGGTTAGCTGTCACCACTTGCTCAAGGTTTTATCACCTTAGAACCTCTGCCAGAATCGGACACACCCAGGTCTGAGCCTGTGAGCCGATGGGCTGTGCTCTCCTGGCTTGTCATGCGTAAACTTGATCATTCTAGTGATCTTAACCATAAGCTTCTTTCTCACTCACTACTTCAAGTTCTAGACACGAACTTGATTTTCTTCTCTGTCTAAGCAGACAGACCATTGCATAATCTCAGAGACACCTTTATATGGGATGTTAAGGGGGGAGAACTTTGGTCTTTGTTTTAAAATACTGATTGAACCAAATCTTCTTGCCACTGTCTTGCCAAGCCCATCTTTGCTATTAGCCAGCATGCATTGTGAATTATATGTTTTATTTGTCTATAAATTTCTGTCTTTGAACTGAGCAGCACACTCTAGCAAATGCTTCACAGAGTAAGACTGAGATGGCTTAAGATCTGCTTTTAGTTGAGTTTTGATTTTTTTTTTCCTTAAAAACACTGTCCACAGCCAAAGAGAATAGCATAATAGAGTATTTCATAAATAAATTTCCCCCACCTTAGGTTATTTTCTTGACAATGTGGATTCAGAGTTGCTTCTGAGATGATCAATTCCACGTGCATTCAGACAATAAGCCCTCCTGTTACAAAGACATCAGAGGAAAAAGCCAAAAAACCAAAACAAAACAAAACAAAAAAACCCAAAATCACGCACTAAGTGATTGTTTCTTTACATCAATGTGTTTGATTGCAAACAAGAATCTGGAAGGCCAATTAGTACATATTTCCTCAGGGCACCTGGGAGTCAGTAAGGGAGAGACCTTTTTTTTTTCTGGTTTTCCCTAATCCTTTGGCTGCCTGTTTTCATTAGCTGCGAAGGCCATTAAACATTATGTAGCCCAAGCAGATTTCAGGCTCCCAGAGATGGGCTTCCTTTGGCGCATCGAGAAAACTCTTTCAGAAATATGTTTTGCGCCCTTTGACATAGTGTGGGCATCATAAACTCCGGCTGCTTTTCCTCTCTTCCCTCCCCCTCACTAATCTCTTCCCTTTTCTCCCTCTCTCTTACAGCGAGTTCCCTGTTTTTAGCTGAGTCACAGCAGCTGGCTGGCACCTCCAGGGTCATACTGTACGTAACACAGAATCCTCTCTGTCGGCTGCCATGGTGCTTCAAAAGCGGGGCTGTGGCAGCCACTGCAGAGCATCCTGGGCGAGCCCTTCTTTGAAGCCCAGAAGCGAAGCTGCTGGCAGGAGCCTGGGGCCGCTCAGGGATCCAAAGTTCCTGGCTAACATGGCTTCACTGACTCCCAGGGCTCCTGCTGCCGCTGATGCTGCCCAGAAGCGAGCCCTGAAGGAGCTCCGAACAAAATCCAGACGGACAGAAGCAGAGTCCTATAGCCTCGCAAAGCCAATGGCTGCCAGGAAATAGTCTTAAAACTGCCAGAGCTTTGGCAAGAGGCCTTGAGTTCTGCCAGTGGGTGAACAGTGGGGCTGGAGTGGTGGTCACCCTGTCCTTTTCCAGTCAACTGGGCTGTGCCTGGGCACAGACGAGCACACAAGGAAGCGTAAAGCTGCACTTTCCTTCCTGAAAGTAAAGGCCGTCCTGTTTAAATAAAAATAGACCCTCACCAGGTAGAACAATACAGATTTTCACGGTTTAAAAAAAAATCTTCTTTCAGAACGAGACTGTTCCTCGCTCCCCAAAATACTGTCTGGAGGCTGAATATTTTGCAAACTGTAGATCCTACAACCCTTAGGTTGATTTATTTGTTCTTACTTCCTACTTCTCCCCACAATATTGATCACTATCTCATTCTCGTTCTATGAAACAGCTTTCTTTTACAAATAATTTATGAACCAAATATGCTAATGATGATCAGGAGGATGATACTAAGTCACCAGTGTTCTTTCTGCACTTGGTGGGAGAAAATTTGTAGATCATTATTAACATTTCTTAAATGTGTGTGTGTGTGTGTGTGTGTGTGTGTGTGTGTGTGTGTGGGTGTGTGTGTGTGTTTGCCCACACTCTTGAGCCACAAAATAAACATAAATGAAGAAGAAATTGAACCTAAATGGCAACTTTGAAATCACTAAGAAGCCCTGTGCCACATTCAAGTCTTGGCTTATAAAGAAAGTCAAAATGAGTTGGTCTTTGCCACACTACCCGCCAAACAAATCCTAAATAGTAGAGGAATTTAGAAAAATAAAATGATATGAAGGTAGCAGTGGCACTTTGTAGCTTTATGGAAACATTAATATAAGTTTATAAAGCCAGATTATTTACTATAACTGTGGTATATACAAACACAAATTAAAGCAAATCTTAAACACAGAAACAAAGTGCATCATTGCAAAATATTTACATTTTTCCATTAAAAGGCTCCATGAATTGCAAAAGATGGGATCTTACACCTCAAGTCAAACTTTTAATTAGGGTGGTTTTCTTCAACTGTCAATGCCAAAGAAATCCAAAGTTAAGCAAAAGTATCACGTACAAGACAAAGAATAGCAAAGAGAAAAGTGACATTTGAAATGAACCCCCGAGGAGTTATTAGTAATTGGTTTCCTGAGAAGTTAACACCTACACTATGTGACAGAACAGGTTCATCTTGAATTCAGCATGTTAAAATGTTTTTATTCCTGGCGAAGCCATTTTTAATAAACAAAATAAATTATAATTGATTTTCTAGAAGTCAGCCGATTAATCAGTGCAACAGGTGTAAATATTTTAGAGAATGTGATCAGCCTGTACTTATTTTAAAATTCTGAACTATACTTCATTCCTTATAGCAAAATCTATATTCAGTTAATCTTAGGGAACCTGCTTGTTTAAAGGCAGAATTGAAAAGAGAAAAAATACAATTGTCCTCTGAAAAATGGCACTTGTTGAGAAACAAAATGGAAAACTATAAACAGAAGAATAAATAAATGCATGCTCTGTCAATAACCGTGACATAATCCACAATTTAAAAAGATGAATTAGAAAAACAATTGTTGTTAATGGAGGGAGACAAAGAATGAACTGCTTAACTATGATGCAATGAATTGCTTAACCTGAGATTATGGTGTAGGTGAGAAATCTAAACTATTAGTCCAGAAGTATCAGAAGAATAGAGATCACCAAGAACTACTGAAGTGTTAGGCACATAGTAGTTACTCAATTAAAGCTCTGTTGCTTAAATACAGGCCTGCTTTAGACATTTGCAGAGCCTGGGACAAGACTGTAAATGGTGGTCCACTTGCCGTAAATCTAAACATTTAAAAGTTTTAAGTTTAGAAATGGTTAAAATAGAACATGTTCTGATTACATTCCTTGACAAATACACTTCTCAACATACAGAAGCCCAGGTTTGAATGTAGAATCTTGTAAGCCTTGGAGAGACCACTGGCCCAACATGAACAGCTGGCCCCTGACCCATGTCCCTGGCTCACCCTCTTTCTTCTCACCCTTGGCTTCCTCTCACACCATGATAGGCCCTGTGCTTTGCATGTAGACACTCTGGCCTATAGGTCCAACATCTGAACAGCCCACAGCAAAAAGCAGTCCATGACTAACCCATTGGTCTTGCGGTATTAATACCAAGTCATGATCCACCCTTAGAAAAATAGACCCAGGGAAGAAGCTTATTCATTGACCATTTGGGGATGGGAGATTTGAGATTGTGAGTGCCTGGAGTGTGGTAGACATAGGAGCAAGGGCTTCAGGAGGGCATGTCCTCTTTGCTCTGCATGGTGGTAAGAGGTGCAACTGGAGATGGAGCATGAGCAGAAGTCCCTCTTACCCATGTCTAAGGGCAGTATTTAGATCACCCAATTTACAAACTTCCAGTTATAAAATAAGTCATGAATATATAAAATAAAATCGCCTAATCTAACAATGACATATAATGAGTATATGAAATGTAGTATATGTGAAACACGGCTTAAAGTGGGATGAATTCCAATATTAGAGTCTGTGATTTAATTGCTATTTACATCAACTGTTCTACTGGTAAGAATAATAGCAATACAACTGATCTTGGATATCAATCTTGTATCTTGTAAAGTTACTAAACTTACTAGTGCTAGCAGCCTTTTGTGTATGTATATGTTATATTCCTTAGGATATTCTACACAGATAATTAACTGTCTCTTCTTAGAATAAAGACAATTTTACTTTTTTCTACATGTCTAATGTCACTGGATAAAATTTCTGATACAATGCTGAGCAGAAGATTAGATATTCTCTGGTTTTCCTGATCTTTGGGGAAAGCATTTAGTCTTTCACAATTTAGTATGATGTTAGCTGTCTGATTTTTTATGATAACCCTTTTCAGGTTGAGGAAATTCTCTTTTATTCCTAGTTTGCTTACAATGTTTATTATGGATGGAAACTAAATTTTATGAAACATTTTTTCTGCATATATTGAAATAATCATGTTACTTTTTTCTCTTTTGTCTGTTAATATGGCATAATTTGAATTTTTGAATGTTAAACCAACTTTGCATTCTTGAGGGGAATAAAAACCATTGATGTATTATTCTTACTATTTTTGCATCTATGTTCATGAAGGATATTGGTCTGCAGTTTTTTTTAATATTTTTGGTTTTGATAGCATAATACTGACCTCCCATAATGCATTTGGAAATATTCTCTATTCCTTATTCTCTAAAGTTGGCAAGAGTTTATTTAGAATTGGCATTATAATGTTCATTAAATAGTTGGTAGAATTCATCTAGGAAGCCATCTAGACCAGGAGTTTTTTTGATGAAAAGGTTTTGGACAAGAAATTCAATTTATTTAGTATACATAGTTGGGTCTTCTGAGCATTTTGTTCACTTCAATTAAGTTGTCTAATTTTTTGGTATAAAACTATTCATTATATTATTTTATTATCCTTTTATGTCTATAATAGTTGTAATAATGTCTTATTCCTGATTATTAGTAATTGTGTATTCTCTTGTTTTTGATCAGTCTAGCTAGGAGTTTATCCATTTTATTAATCTTCCCAAAGAATAGTTTTTGGTTTCAATGATTTTTTTCTAATAATTTTATGTTTTATATTTCTTTGTTTTCTGGTCTTACTTTATTTTGCTTTAGTGCTTACTTTCCTAACTCTGTTACTTTAATTTTTTCCTATTTATTTATTTACATAGTTTCTTAAAGTAGAATATTAGGTCATTGATAAGAAACTTTTTTTCTTTTCTACTATAGATATTTAATGCTGTAAATTCCTCTTTAAGTACAACATCCTGTGAATTTTAATGTCGTACTTTCTTTTTCATTTTACTAAGTCCAAAATGTTTTCTAATTTCCTCTTTGATTTTTTCTTTGACCCCTGGGTCATGTTTTCTTTTATAGATGCACTTCTGGTATTGTATCTAAAAAGTTTTATGTTTTAGATTTAGGTTCATGATACATTTTGAGTTAATATTTGTATAGAGTACAAAGCATGTGTTCAAGTTATTTTTTATACAAACGGATGCCTAATGATTCTAGAACTTTTTTTGAAAAGACTATCCTTTTTACATTATATTTGCCTTTGAACTCTTGTAAAATTTCATTTGGACTATATTTTTGTGGGTCTACTTTTGGACCCTCTATTCTGTTCCAGTGTCTACCATTTCACTGATACCACACTACCTTATTGTAGATTTAGAATAAGTCTTATAATCAAGGAGCAGAAGTTCTCCAAATTTTCATTTCTTTTTAGAGTTTTGGGGGCTATTCTAGTTCTTTATTTTTTAATATAAATTTAAAAATCATCTTATAAATAATAAAGTTTTTAAATAAAACTTTTCTGGGATTTCTTGGGCGATGGTGTTGAAAAATAAATCAAGTTAGCATCTTCACAGTATCGAGTCTTCCAATCCATAGAACAGATAGCTTTCTCCACTTATTCAGATCTTTAAAACATTTCTTTCACCATTTTTTTTGGGGGGGGGGGTTTACAAACATAGAGATTCTGAATATATTTCTTTAAACTTATATGTAAGTACTTCATTTTTTTCATGATATAAATGATGTTCCTCACTCCACACGATCTTTCATTAGGGCTCAGCCTGGTCCGCTCTGGTGGTTTGTTCTGGGTCTTCCGTAGTTTCTTCAGATTTCTGTACATTTTCAAATTAGCTCTCTGGGCAATGCTCTTTTTTCCGTACAACTATTTTCTTCAATACCATGCCCTCTTCAGTTTCTCTGCTCTGTCTGTGGGACTCAGGGATCCCGCGGGCTCTGTTTTGGTTCTCCCGCCCTGCATTGTAGCTGGGAAACCTCCAGGCAGTGAGTGGGGGCACAGAGCATAGGCCTAGTTTCTTTCTCTGCCTCTAGTGATTCCTGTAATGCATTCCTTGTCAACCAATGTCTGAAAAATCACTCTTTTATATTTTCATTACTTTTATCATTGTTTAAGGCATGAGGTAAATCTAGTCCCTATTACTCCATTGTTACTGGAAAGAGAATTTTCCACTACAGCTTTCGACATGATCATTATATGTGATACAATTGTACAATATAACCTTTCCCCTCTGCTTTTGCTTCGGGCACAGTGAACTTCACTCAATCTTTTATATATACTAAGGTAACTCCCAAAGGGCCCTTGTATCTACTTCTTTCTTTTCTCAAAATGCTTTTCCTCCTATTGTCTGCCAATTCCTACTCATCCTTCAGATTAAAATATAGTCATCATTTTTTAAGTGGTTCCAATTTCCTTAAGCTGTCAAATCCTCTGTTATATCCTCTTGTAACATGTCTTCATCACATTTACTTCATTTCTAATTTTACATGTATTTGTATAACTTTTTGATGCATATCTATTTCCGCCTCTAAATTGCAATGCATGTTGGAGCTAAGTCTGTCTTCGCCTAGCATTCTGTTCAATAGAGTGCCTGATACACAGTGGGTGCACATCAAGTATTTGTGTGAACAAATTGAGATTACTTGTGCATTTGTGTTTTGTGCAAAGTTTCATTACTTCTTATATTTTCTCTTTTATGTAATACAGTAAGGAATGACAGCTTTTCTCCCATCAAATTAGTTTTCTATATCTCACCAAAGCAAAATTAACAAAAAGTGCAACTGTTCTTTTAAGTTGTAACAACATTCACTCTTTGGAGACAACTAATTTAAATCTTATTGTTAAATAAACTATTGATAGGAGAATTCTGCAACCAATTAGTGCTCTTAAACTGCCATTTGTTAATCACAGATGCAGTAAAACACAACTTGGCACAATTAGGCAAACAGAAACTGACTCATGAGGGATATCAGATATTCTTGCTTCCATTTTGTTTTTTTCATCTCTCTGGTTTGTTTGAAAACTCATAAAAACCATATGATGAGTTTTTTGAATAAAACAAATGGTAGTTCCATGCTGACTTTTTGCCCCTAGAGTTTGAGTTTTTATTTCAGAGTTATGATCCTGGAATCACAAACAAACACCCCAAGGAAATATTCTTGCATTTTATATTATGAGGTAGATGACGGATCTGATGGCTAATTGTTTTTTATGTAGTGGTTCTCTATCACTTGCATAGCAAGTCTATTTAAATCTTAAGGTGAAAAAAATGACTTATTTTTTAAGAGTAGTTTTTACTTTCATCAAAATACCTGCCAGCATACCCCTGAATATTTTCTGTAATGCAGAAAAATACACACAAATTGATTTACTTACTTTCAATTTTTGTTATAACTTAAGAGTATCTCTCTAAAATTAGTCATTACTATTTTTACACTTAAGATAAAGACATATTTTATTTTAATCATCCTTAAATTTACCAAATGCTCCCAAGTTTAAAAATAAAAATTTAAATCTATTGAGAGACACATATAAAAGATTTTTCTTCCCGCCCTAGCTGGTGTGGCTCAGTGTATTGAGCGACAGCCTGCGAACTGAAAGGCTGCCATTCTATTCCCAGTCAGGACACATGCCTGGGTTGTGGGCCAGGTCCCCAGGTGGGGACGTGCAAGAGGCAACTGATCACACATTGATGTTTCTCTCCTCCACTTTCTCTCTCTCTTCCCCTCTCTCTGGAAATAAATAAATAAATAAAATATTTAAAAACAGATTTTTCTTCTCCTTGCTTTTGTTTCACTATCTGAAAAATCTGAGCAATAATTGCTACTAACTCTCCCAGCAGGAAAATTATGAGGATTATTAAAATAATATATGTAAATTACTTTACTGTCAGAAGCCCTGAATACCTGTGTAATATATTACATTGCTAAAAACTCATATTAATAGACTTTAAATTTTATCTTAATGCTCAACTAATTCATTCCTACATAGTTCAATGTTATTGGCTCTGATTTTTCTTTTTTATGTAGACAGGTGCTGCTTTAATTAATTTGAATGGATACAGATTTTAAATTGCTTCTGCAAGAAAGCACTGTTGTTTTAATGTTACTGATATTAAGCATAGTTAGAAGCTTGTTCACATTTCCACGGGAGTTCTACCTGTTCTGAATGTAGTACTCCTAGTTAATAATTCTGATCTTCTGATAGAAATGAGACATTTTGGGTGATATGGTAATGTAAAGTACCTGGGTTTGGGAGTCAAATATTTCTGGACTCAAATTCTGCCTTTTCCACACACTAACTATGTCATCCAGCGCAAGTTCATTCTTTCCTGAGAGAACTGTTCTCTGTGTCAAATGGGTGATCATCCTGTAGGGTTTCCTGAGGATTAGTAACCTGCATGTAAAACACTGAGTACAAGTGAGATGCTCGTTCAGTGGCAATTATCAGTATTACGAAAATTGCGCTGTGCATGCAATAATGTGATGTGGCATTAATAATTATGGAAAAACCCAATGTTTATGGATGGCTTGCTGTGTTTGGTTGACATGATTTATAGGCATCATGTTATGTAATTCGCACAAAACTGCAATGTTACCATTTTATTCCCCATTTTCAGATATGGAATCTGAGGCTAAATAATTTGCTCCAAGTGGAATCAGGACTTTAATTTAGGTCTGTTGAATTTCAAAGTCTGAGCAACAAGCCTTCATTCTGAAATTAAATTGCTTCATCTTTGGTTTAATTTTTTATTCAATGAATGATATAGGTGAATATCTATATTTAAGTATATATTTTTTCTATACCCAGTTTTTATTTGTGTTTCCTATAGCATCATTAACAGCTTTTGCAGTAGGAAGCAATCACATGGATTTGATTAAATAAGAAAGTGTAGGGTAGCATTCAAACATGCTTATGTACATGTGTTTTTTTCTATAATCTTGAATACTTATTCATTACCATCAGTTAACACCAAAGTTATAGTGAGGGACAGTGAAGCTGTTGCTTATATACCAAAAATATTTCCCTAGGAAATACGAGGTAATTTGCAATTTACATAAAAAGAGGTGGAGAAATAGTTACTGCTCCATTTTCCATCTCCATGTTTCTTCTCTAGTATTAGGGCACGCACATAGTTAGATTACCTCCAATATTTATTATCTTCTGTGTGGTCACTCACTTTCCAAAACACTGATTTATAATTAGGCCCTGGCTGGTTTGGCTCAGTGGATTGAGCTTCGGCCTGCGAGCTAAGTGTCGCTGGTTCGATCTTCCAGTCAGGGCACATCAGAGAAGGAAAACTCTGATTCCAAAAAACCTCCGCTGCCTTGCGGCATACCTCTTCAGGGGAAAGGCTAAGGGAGTAAACCCCGACAGAAAATCCGGAGCCGGAGTCCCTAAGGCGGTTTGACGTTGTAGTCAACACCGGCAACTCCTGCGGCGCACCTGAAGCCAAGCTGTATTGACTCCGTCTTTCCCTTGGATCCTTCAGCTGCGAAGAGAGGGGGGGTCTGCTGCATGGGCAACAGCAGACCCTCCATATCACCCTGCCCAGGCTCTGTAGCTTCAGCTTCACTGGAGAGGACACTCCAGCGTCATCGCAAGATGTCGATTCAACACGGGAGGAGACAGATACCGTGTCACTCCCGAGTCGGACTGCACAACCATTCTCGGCGGTGCAGATAGACTCTTAAGAAGCTACACCATCGTCTCTCGAGACAGACGGCTGCTGATTTATAATTGTCAACCACTGACAAGTAAGAAAGCCATTGAAGAGTATAAGCCTTGCTTCTAGTTTTATTATAAATGACTGAATTGTTAAGAAGCATGGGATACAGAAGATGGTAAACACCACTTGAAATATTGTGTAAAGAGTTCATAAACTGTATTCTACACATCTGCTCAACATAATAAGTTTACAGACTCAATTATGCTTTAAAGAAAAAGTATATGAAACAGGTCTGTGGAAAACTGAATAGTTTTAATATAATTTAAGTTTAATCAAAGCAATATTGAGCATGTTTAAAAAATCAATTTGTTCCCAGAGATTTATGCATGAAAGTAATATCCCCTGCCTTTTCTCTATTCAGTTCTGTCCCTAAGACACAATAAAGCATTTAATTCTTCAGATGTTCCTTTCTGCAATTTATGTCCATATTTTAAAGGAATATACATATTATTTCTTGATTTATAAGTTATGATATTTTAACTCCCTTTCTGATAGTTGAGGATTTAGATCACTTATACCAGACCTCATCTTTCTTCCCATTCTTATTATACTTATAACAATATTTTAATTAAATTAATAATCAGTGTTTAGATGCTCATTACCACATAGACGTCATTAGTTTCACAGTCATGTAGGAATTATATCTATGTCGTTTTGAACACGTTTGCTTTACTAATAGATCTTTTTAAATTTATTTTTCAATTTTTTTCAATTACCATTTATTCCCCTTATACTCCCTTCCTCATGCCATCACCACACGGTTGTCCATGTCTATAAGTCCTTTCTCCTTTTTGCTCAATTGCTCCACTCCCTAAGCCCGCCCCCAGAACTGTCAGCCTGTTCTCTATGAGTCTGTCTCTATTTTGCTTGTTAGTTCAGTTTGTTCATTAGATTCCATATATGAGTAAAATCATATGGTATTTGTCTTTGTCTGACTGGCTTATTTCATTTAATATAATGTTATCCAGGTCCATCCATGCTGTCACAAAGGATAAGATTTTCTTCTTTTTTACACCCAAGTAGTATTCCATTGTACAAATGTCCCATAGTTGTTTTATACATTCATCTACTGAAGGACACTTGGGCTGCTTCCATATCTTGAAGAATGTAAGTAATGCCGCAATGAACATAGGGGTGCTTATGTCCCTTTAAATTAGCGTTTCGGGTTTCTTCTGATATCTTCTCAGAAGTGGGATTGCTGGGTCATAAGGCATTTCGACTTTTAACTTTTTGATGTATCTCCATACTGTTTTCCACAGTGGCTGCACCAATCTGCATTCCACTAAGGTTCCCCTTTCTTCACATCCTTGCCAACACTTGTTTGTTGATTTATTGATGATAGCCATTCTAACAGGTGTGAGGTGATAGCTCATTGTGGTTTTAGTTTGCATTTCTGTGATGATTAATGGCATTGAGCATCTTTTCATATGGCTATTGGCCATCTGTATGTCCTCTTTATAGAAGTGTCAATTCAGGTCCTTTGCCTGTTTTTTAATTGGATTGTTTGTTTTTTTGGTGTTTAATTTTATAAGTTCTTAATAAATTTTGGATATTAACCATTTTTCAGATATGTAAGTGAATATATTCTCGCAGTCAGTGGATTTTTAAAAAAATTTTTGTTGATATCCTCCTTTGCTGTACAAAACCTTTTTAGTTTGATGTAGTCCCATTTGTTTATTTTTTTCTTCTGTTTCAGTTGCCTGTGGAGATACATTAGATAAAATATTGCTATGAACAATGTCTGAGATTTTACTGCCTATATTTTCTTCTAGATTTTTATGGTTTTGGGTCTAATATTCAATTCTTTAATCCATTTTGAATTTACTCTTGTGTGTGGCATAAGAAGGTTGTTTAGTTTAATTTTTCTCTATGTATCTGTCCAGTTTTTCCAACACCATTCATTGAATAAACTATCTTTAGCCCATTGTATGTGCTTGTTTCCTCTGTTTAATATTAATTGACTATCATGGTGTGGGTTTATATCTGAGCTGTCTATTCTGTTCCATTGATCTATGTTTCTGTTTTTATGCCAGTACCATGCTGTTTTGATTATGATAGCCTTGTAGTATATTTTGATATTAGGTAGCTTGATTCCTCCAACTTTGTTCTTCTTTCTCAGGATCACTGTTGCTCTACAGGGCCTTTTGTGGTTCCATATACATTTTTTGAAACATTTGTTCTAGTTCTGTGAAATAAATCATTAGTATCTTGATAGGAATTGTGTTGGAACTACAGATTGCTTTGGGTAACATGGACATTTTAATGATGTTAATTCAGTAAAGAAGATGGATACAAAATTAATACCCAGAAATCGGTTGCATTTTTATATGCCAATAATCAACTATCAGAAAGAGAAATTAAGAAAATACTCCCATTTGCAATTGCCTCAAAAAGAATAAACTACCTAGGAGTAAATCTAACCAAGGATGTATAAGACCTGTACTGAAGAAAGAAATTGAAAAACTGGAAGTGCATACCGTGTTCATGGATAGGAAGAATTAACAGCATTGTGTTATTAATAGTTTTTAATCACTTATTATTTTCTAGGTCTATTTTATCATAATTTCATTTTTAATAATTTTATATATACACCATTATCCTGGGATTTTTATTGTCCTTTTTCTCTCCTCCCCAAAGACACTCTTTTTCCCCTGAAGCCCCACCTTCCAGATCCAAGAGGAAAGTATTTTATCATTTAAAATAATTAACCACTTGTTTATAAGCTACAGAAGGATGGGAACAATCTCTATATGGGTTTACCTTTATATTCCCCAATACCTAGTGTATGCATGGCACATAGTATATGATATACTCTGTACATATTTGGGAAATGAATGGATGACCAATAGTGTGGTATAAATACATACGCTTTAAAGAAAGAGGGTGCTAAATAGCACATGAGTCATCACAAGTCTTTAAATGATCTCAGTATTAAACAATCAAGTGCAAAGTATAAAAACAGGTACTTTTACAATTTTCCTCTACTGTTGTCAATGAGGTTAGCAATTCTACACGAATGCTTTTGTACCACAACACTAGTGAAATCCAACCAAACTCTCATAGTTTTCCTGTTTATCTAATTAAGATTCTTTGAAGATTAATATGAAAATAATCTCTGAGTAGCAAAATAGTTGGTTAGGTACCTTCTATTTTTATTTACAAGTTCACCTCCCTGATAGCCAGACATCCCATGTCCAGGTTGAGGGACCATGGGAAATACAAATGAGCAAACTGTCTCTCTGGCTTGCCCACCATTTATCCTCCCCCATGTCTCATCATTGAGAACTTGAGTCTTCCAGCTCTGCTATTCCCAAAGTTAATATTTTAAACTATCACTGGCTCTAACTCTCTTATGACGATGTCAACTCAACCAAGTCATCAAACACTAACATAGCTTTGTCTACATCCTTCGGATAAAATGCTTTGAACATTATCCAGAATTCAGGTACTGAAACTAGGTTTACAGCTTGCCCTTCAAGTGAAAATAGAAGAGGAAAAAGTTGTGCTGAACTCAAATTTACTTTAAACATGCAAGAGTTGACATGCTGTCTTGCTCACTGGTTATGAACTGGTTTCTCACATACCAGTTTCTGTCTTTTCTTTTACCTGCCTGTGATGTACAAGGAGCCTGTGAGTGTGAGAAGACCATGGGAGTTCTGGGGAATTGATTTATTCCCAGAAAGGAAGGCATTTTCTCTGAATCTTAAGTTTCAGATTTTTCTACTAAGACATCTTGTAATTAAACAGCTTGTGTGCTGCTTCATAAAACATATGGGGAACCATCACTTGTTTTATTTAGGAAAAGGTGCTGCTGTGGGGAGGGTCTGCCAAGTCTTTGTCTCAGGCTTTAGTTATGAGCAGAAATTCATTGGCAAATGGCAGATGACAGAAGAGAAGGTTAGTCATAAAATCAAATATGGTGCCAATATGAGGACATTTGACATGGTAAATATTGTCTCCTGCACATGAATTTCAAAGCAACAAAGGCTCTCTCAGGAGGGAGAAAGAACGTGTCGTTGTGAAAAGAAATTCTGAGAAGGTAGTGAGTGAAACTCTCTGGCATTGAAAATCTGCAGGGAGCCTGGAAAATTAAAGATATTCCTTTGCTAACTTGTTTTGGCCTCTGATGTCCCTTTAGTCCCTCTGCTTGTTTTTGTCATGTCTCCAGAGGTGCATGAGCATAAAAGAAAGCTAAATCCAGTCTGGAGCTGCCATCAAAAGTAACACTGAAAAACCCCAGTCTCCTGATAATATTTTGTATTGTAGCATCAAGACTTAGTAACACATGCTTAGAGTGACAGTAAGAGGAGCAGCACTTCTTTTAATACGAAAGACAAAAATTGTGAAACCCAAGAACCTACTGGACTCTATCTGACTTGCCATTATTTACCTTCTCAAATTTCTTGCTGCAATTGTTCTCATTAACTATTTCAATGCAAGCCTAGTCTTTCCCCAAGTCGAAATGGTAACACCCACCCAAACCATCCAGTACTGACTACACATCCATCCCAATGCGAACTTTAAGATATAGGAATGTAGACAAATGTTCAATATTTAAATGAATCTTTCTAAAAATCTCAATATCCCAAGTCTTCATTCCAGGTAAGAGATAATGACAGTATAAAAAGGAATTCGGTGTTAATAATTTAAAAGAATTTTAATTTTTTCATCTAAAGCCATTTTATTTCTAGTAAAGAAGAATATATTTTCATTCATCTTCTGGTTAATAACAGGGTTTTCTGAAGATGTGGGATAGCGCCACACCCTTCATGGCTCATCCTATTTTAAGTTACACGATGATCTGTTAGTGTCTAAGAAATTCATTTCTTAGGGTCATTTAACTTGTTCCACTCTAGAATCTGGATAATCTACCCAGACCCTTAATAAGGCTCACTGCCTCTCCAAATTGGTACATTGATCCATGTTTCAAATGTCACCTTTCGTAGAGAAACTTCCCTGTCCACAATTCCCATTGCACATCACTTTCCCTTTACAATATTTCACCTTTCTTTAGGACACTTACAGTGCCTAAAATCCACCATTATTACAAACACATTATATTACCTTAAAATTCTATGAGCGGTCTATTTGATTTGTTACTGCCTTTACCCATAGATACAGATGCTTTTAACTACCAGGATTTTGGTTTTACTTACTCCCGTGCCTCCAGTGATTAGAACACTGCCAGGGACAGAGCAGATACTAAATAAATATTCATTGATTTGTTGAATGAATGCACACATTATTGAACCAATAAGATAAAGCCGAAATGCCTTGCAAGGCATATAATCCTCAACTCTAGGCTTTACTGTAACCCTCTGGCCCCAACTCCCCAAACTCCTACATACCTGTCCTGTATTTTAACCTAACTGAACTATTTCTCATTAACTGTACTGTTTCAGAACTCTGTACTTTTGCAAATGAGGCTCACTTCTTGTGGAAAGGTTCTATTCAACTTCTTTTTTTAATTTATTTTATTTTATTGCATTTTTCCCATTACCATTTATCCCCCCACACCATCTTCCACCTCAATGTCACATATATGTGAACATATTTCGGACTGTCCTGGACTAAGGTCTCTCTTTACATTCTCATAGCTCATTATATAAAGCTTCTATTATATAGTATTGGTCATATTCCATTGTAATTATTTGCCAAAAAACTGTCTTATGACTTTTTATGCCTAAAGCCTTGCAAAGTGCCGGGTACATAGTAAAATACTTCATATATAAATAAGTAAATCCTATGAACTCAGCAACAGTCTAATTTCTACCTAAAATAATTAATTTTATGACGTATTTTTCTTTCTTTTCAAATTTAATTATATACTATAAGGATGTTTCCGTCTTTTCTGGACTGAGTTCAAATGGCATACTGTGGAAGAAAGAATGTTGCTCATGTAGCCTAGAGATCACTGGTCATTGACATTTAATAATATCCAAATACTTGCAAGGAACTCTGGTGGGCAGGGAAACTTTCCCCTTCTCCCTTAGTTCTTCTGGCTGGTGGAATGATTCAAATGAGATACAACAGATTAACAGGAGAAAATAGTTTTAATGCATGCTCAGGGGAATTCGCATAGCATCAAAATTCCAAAGATAGTGAGCCAAAATGAGGTATACGTGTCATTCGGGACGAAGAAGAGGGAGGCAGGGGTCTGAGATTTCAAGCGGAAAGTAGGCAATTCACAGGTGGAGGGGAAAAAGTAAACATGTGGTAAACAAAGTCTTGCAGGGCCACTCTGAAACACGGGGACACAGAGAGGAATCTAGCAACAGATTTTTGCTTGCTGACACACTTAATTCGCTTAATTCAAATACGCAAAGGTGATGTGCTAAGGACCCCTTTCTGAAGCAGCTTTTCCTATCTGAATCCCTTTAGGCAGGGATGGGGGAAAGAAAAGGAGGTTGTTGGGCTTTAATTGCTTTCAGCTTGAAATAATCTGCATGCCAGGGTGGCACACCCTGGGGAGACTTGCTCCAGAGCCCCACAGAACAAAGCTAAGCAACCTTAGCATTTCCACTCAAAATAGTCAAATGAGAATAGACTGGAATTTTTATTAGTGCTTTCTTTAGGTAAGCCTTTTAATAAAACTTGCTGATTAGAGACTTATGAATTGTATTTCTAAGAAAGGGAGTGGAGTCTCATTCGCTGCCAATTGTTAAGGGTTTATGAGGTATCTTTTTGAGACACACAGGAACTAAAGGATGTTTTGCCAGCCTGATTTTATAAAATTGACTTTTCTGAGACCAAAAACAGCTTCACAAGAGAAATGCCTACAGTTAAGAACATATACACCAGCATACACCCATAAAAGTCAGAAAGACCCTATTCTACCTTTTTGTTTTTTATATGTGCACTATTTTATGATGAGTACAAATTCACAATTAAAGATATGGCTTGCATTTGGGAATCTTTGGGAAAAAAAGTGTGAAAATTACTTTCCTGTGAAGGAGCGAAAACCAAATGAAAGTAACATTTTCATTACAGATTCAGAGGCTAAGTGCTGCATGCAGAACAAAGAGGAACAAAAAACTAAAATATTTTTTACTTATATTCTTTTTAAACCATTTTCATCTATTATCAGGTAACTGCAGAATCACATTGAATGTGACTATGACTTGATTACTTGGATAGTGGAGAAACTGTTTTTAAAAAGGGATTTACATACTCTGGTTTCTTGTAAACTTTAGTAAAGAGGGTATCTTAAAAATAAAATTAACACCTGCTGTGTTTGACGGTGTTATCATACTATGACCTATGGGAGTTCAGAATGAGCCACTCCAAGATGTGCCTCTGTGGTATGTGGATGATTTTGAGATAAAGGTGACTGAGACCCTGTGGGCTCAAGAGAAACTTCTGCTCCTCGCTTAACTACCTAGAAGAATTTAAATTAGGATCCTGGCTGACAATGAATTATCATCAGAAATGACTTTGTACCTGTCTTATGGCAGGGCAAAGTACTAATTACTGCACATGTGCTGTCCCTGAAATTACCCATTAAAGCCCCAAGGTATCCCATCCCTAGCTTAGGATGTCTTATAGGCCTCAGTTTCTCTTTCTGTCTCTGAATCTCTCATGCAAGTGGGATCTCTGTCTCTCTCACATATGCAGCATTCCCATACACATAGGTAGGTATTATACTCACTTATTTTCTCTTGCTAATTTGTCTCATGCCTATTTGATTATTAGACCAGTCAAAAGAACTTTGAGTGTAGAGTCAAGTTACTTCCTCCTGCATATACCTATTACCTCTCAACATGAAAGATTATTGAATCCAATTTGCCCCTGTGAGTATGGGAGACCAAATCTCAAGGATGAAAAGTTTAAAGATAAGAGTTCTCCCAACTCCTGTCTTATGTGGATCAGTTCTAATTAGCACTGATGTGTCCCTAACTGTACAGACTCTACATGCACAGAGAATGTTATCCACTCGGATTACTGGTGACTATTACGGAGAATGGTTGAGAAGAGAACCGGAAGGCCGATCTCTCAGCTGCCCAGCTGCCCTGAAGTGTTACTGGAATTTTCCCTTGTCACTCACCTCCAGAGCATGGAGTAGAGTTCTCACAGGCTGAGTGGAAAGGGCAATGAAGAGTTCTTAGGGGCATGGTCTGTGAGACTTCAGAGAGCTTGGGAGGGTAGAGGAGAATACTTCTTTGTTCCACAGCTCAGCAGGACTCACACTGACCTTCAGCCATGACCATGGGCGAAGAAAAAATGACTTGGAGAGAGAAACTCACTCTGGAATGAAGACCAAGCAGAAAATCAAAGCCACCGAATGTTTGCTAACCCACAAGGTACAAATTTTTTCCCAATTCAAAAACCTGATTGGTGTTTATTTCCATTTGGATAGCAATGATTTGACTTTCAGAAGACAGTGACACCAAAGAGTATTTTCAGAGAGAGGAACGTATAGAATTAAGAATTAATTTATTTAACTTTTTTATCCATTTAGAGTTTATTCTGTTGTATGGCGTAAGTTGGTGGTCTAGTTTTATTTTTTTTGCATGTACCTGTCCAGGTCTCCCAGATCCATTTATTGAGGAGACTATTTTTACTCCATTGTATGCTTGTGCCCTCTTTGCCAAATAGTAATTGACTAGACACGTGGGTTTATTTCTGGGCTCTCTATTCTGTTCCATTGATCTATGTGTCTGTTCTTATGCCAGTATCAGGCTGTTTTGGTTACAGTGGCCTTGAACTATAGTTTTCCATGAGGTATTGTGATTCCCTTCAACTTCATTCTTCTTTCTCAAGACTGCTGAGGCTATCTGGGATCCTTTCTGGTGCCATATAAATTTTTGGAGTATTTGTTCTAGATCAGTGAAATATGCTATTGGTATTTTAATAAGGATTGCATTGAATCTATAGATTACTTTGGGTGGTATGGACATTTTAATTATGTTAACTCCTCCAATCCATGAACACAGCATATGCTTCTGTTTACTTGTATCTTCCTCAATTTCTCTCTTCAGTGTTCTGTAGTTTTCCAAGTACAGGTCTTTTAACTCCTTAGTTAAATTTATTCATAGGTACACTATTTTTCTTGTTGCTATAGTAAACGGAATTTTTTTTCTTAGTTTCTCTTTTTGATAGTTCATCGTTGGTGTACAAAAATGCCATCTATTTCTGAATATTAACCTTGTATCCCTCTACTTTGCCAAATTTACTTATTAGGTCAAGTAGTTTTTTGGTGGAGAGTATAGGGTCTTCTATGCATTGTATCATGTCATCTGCAAATAGACACTTCTCTAAGGAGGACATACAGTTGGCCTATGGACATATGAAAAGATGTTCAACATCATTGGCTATCATAGAGATGCAAATTAAAACCACAATAAGGTATCAACTCATACCTGTCATAATGGCTGTCATTAATAAATCAACAAACAAGTGCTGGAGAGGATGTGGAGAAAAGGGAACCCTAGTGCACTGTTGGTAGAACTTTTCAGACTAGTGCAGCCACTGTGGAATTTCCTCAAAACATTAAAAATAGAACTACCTTATGACCCAGCAATTCCAGTATTGGGAATACACCCTGAGACTCCCAAGTCACCAATTCAAAAGAACTTTAGCTCCCCCATGTTCATAGCAGCACTATATACAATAGCCAAGTGCTGGAAACAGCCCAAGTGACCATCCATAGACGAGTAGATCAAAAAACTGTAGTACATTTACACAATGGAATGCTATGCAGCAGAAAGAAAGAAGGAACGCCTATGTTTTGTGACAGCATGGATGGAACTGGAGAATTTTATGCTAAGTGAAATAAGCCAGTTGGTGAAAGACTAATGCCATATGATCTCACTTATAAGCAGAATCTAATGAACAAAATTAATGAGAAAATACAACCACAGGCATGGAAACATGGAACAGACTGACAGCAGCCACAGAGGAGGAGAGAAGGGGATAATGATGAAAAGAAGGGGAAGGGACTAGTCAAAGAACATGTATGAATGATTCACAGACATGGACACAGTGTGGGAACTGACTGTGGTGGGGTGTGTGCAGGGCAGAGGAGGGCAAAGGGGAAAAAATTGAGACAACTGTAATAGAATAACAATTTAAAAAAGAAATGGAAAAAAGAATTAATTTAATATTAGCCATGAAAAAATTGTAAGGAAAAAAATATGTTCATTGGATCCATGTTTGCTTTTGAGAACAATTTAATTTTTTCAACACTTGCCAAAGTCATAGATTACACATCCGCCCATGTAGTGTTAAAACAGTTATACTCTGCTGAGTTTCCATATTGCCTTAAATATTTTTGTTTAGTTTGAAAGTTAACCCCTACATGCTCTTATATCTTTACTATATTTACTTCTTAATGTGCAGTTACAATAAAGTTTGAAATGGTTTAGGAAATGCTTTTTTCTTAGAAGGGAGAGTGGGAAGAAGGAGAGAAGTAGGGAAGGAAGAAAGAAATGAAGGGAGGGAGGGAGGAAGGGAGGAAGGGAGGGAGAAAAGAGGAAAGAAAGGGAGGGAGGGGAAACCAAAGTTAAGAGGAGAGAAAGAAAAGAATTGCATCAAATATTCTATCCTGAGAAATACGTGTGGGCTCTTTTCTGCTTATCAAAAACAACAGACAAGCAACAAAGACAGTATCAAGTCAGAGGAAATACTCATAGCCCCGTAATTAAATTTCTGTGCATCTATATACAAACTTTAAGTTTACTAGTGAGAGGATTATCTGAGTAATTAGCCGGACACTCTAAATAACTTTTCTTCATTTGCTCAACTCAGTGAAGAATGGGATTTTACTCCATAAAATATTTTAGAGCCTTTTAAAAATATTAGCCATAGAAAAATAATAAAATTGTGACTATGTTTTTATAAGCAAAACATTTCAATAAAAACTGAACATTTCATATAGTAAATTGAATGTCCTATTTTACTGCACTGAAAATCTGCATATAGGAGTTTGATAGAAAGTGTTCTTACACAACTACTCCCCAATACCACCCACACAAGGAAACACACACAAATACCTGCTACATCCTCCTTCTTAAGGTTTCTGATTTATCTATTTCAGACTGTTGACTCTTCCCTTACTGTTCAATCCTATTTTGCCTACTGAGCTTTCTTCTTCGGTTTTAACTCCTTTCATTAGCAATGCAGCGCATCTGATTCTGATAACATGAAAGTCCTTTGAATAATAGTGAGTTAGTAAGATAAGGTCTCCAACACATTTGTGCCTGTTACAGAGATTTGTGGCAACTGGTTTTCATCAACAGGGATTTTTTGTCAAGTGACTTAAGCTCTTTGCTTTTTCTTTCTGGGGAAATAGAGAGAGAGATAATGATGATAATAATAATTATATATCTTCAGGCATAGAGCTTGTAGAGCCACTGGCTTTTATATACTCAAAATTAGTCCTTAAAGAAATAGGAAAGTCCCAGCCTCCCACTCACTAACATTGTATTCATGTGAGAGATTCCACTCTTGTCTCCTTGTTATCCTCACTCATCTCTCTTCACACCAAATTGCTCGGGATGATTAACAAACAGCCACGGAAACTGGACCAACTGCTCTTTACTCCATATTTTGATTTGGTACTAGAGATGGTTTATTACAAACAAATTGTTGGAAACAAAAATAAACCTTGAAATTTGTTGGGAAAGGAGTGTCAGAAAGTAAGGAGACACTTGGATTTTCCATTTTGTAAAATGTAGAGTAAAATAAAAATTCCCTTTTCCTGTGCAAAGCAAGATAAAGAATTTCAAATTATCTTGATGGATTAAGGTAAAGTGTGCTGATTTCATTGCAAAACCATGACATTATCAAGTTTGCATATGATTTGAGGAGGCAAAGATAAGTGAATGTAAAAGTATAATTAGAAATTAGACTTTCACCTGTAAAATTGAGTGAAAAACAGACGTGCTGAAGGGACAGTTGGAAGGTGTTATTAAGTATCACAGAACCCATCCTCCCATTTGGAGGGAAAAGAAGAATGTGAAAAATAAGTATGACTTATTACATTATCTATCTCTATAACCCACACAGGTAGAAAAATAAGTGAAATTAAGACTTCCTATATACTCCTTGTCACATGGGCAAGTGATGATTTATAATAATGGTGCTATTATTTACATGTCCTCTCTGAAATAAATTCTATTTTTAACCCCAGTATGTTGCTCTGGCTCCATAAAAAGCTTTATAAAATAAAAACAATGGATGTGTTGTCAACACTGGAATGCTATTTTAAAATATATAGAAGTATTGTTAAAGAGTTCAGAGAAGATCAGAAAGAAGGGTTTGACTTAGTGCATGAAAGAAGATTAAAAGAGTATGTATAGCTTGGCTAAGCAACAACTATCTGGGAGCATGATAACTGCCCGTAAATCTTTCAAGGGTTTGAACACAAAGAAGTGGGGAGTGTTTGTGGCCTTAAAGAGAAGTCTCGGATTCATGAGTCCAGTTGTCCTTTTCCTTTTAATCCTATCGGCATTGAGAATATTAATAGTGCTCTAACATTTAGGTAGGAATTTCCTAACAAAGAAAGATAAAGACTTTTTTTAGTGAGAATGGGGAGGGCATTTTAGTTGGGGACAGGTTAAAACTAGATCTAAAAGGAAGAGAAACTATATACATAATTGTTAGTCACAGCTGCATCTAATTAGAATGATAATTTTGTCATATTAATGGCATAATAAATGTAACATACACAAATTGTAAGAACCTAGAGAAGGAGACATCCCTTGATTAGCACAATTTTGAAACTACATTGCAATTGTTGTGACTTAAGGTATATTACCAATATATCTAAAATAAAATACTTGGAAAGCAGATGAATACAAATAAAGAATTTTCATTAAATCTTTGTTGAACTAAACTGAAACTCTTGAGAAGGTCATCATGCCCTTAGTAAGAAATTTAGTGCTATCAAAGTAATACTAATTAAAAATAAATCTGTTTCCATGTCTTACTATATACAGTAACATATTTCTTTATTACCCAACTTCATATATTTTAACTGAAAACATATTACTATTGTGCTACTGATATTCTTTTGTGTTCTCACCTTACAACCAGTGTTTGAGAAATGTTTTTTTCAACATTAGGAAATATTATCACTTAGCTAAATTAATTAATTTTATACAAAAGATGTAGTTGAATGCACACTTGTAATACAATGGCATTTTTTCCTTAGGATATAATGAAAGGGGTAACACAATATATGAAAAACGCAATGTTCAATAATTACTCTGTTGCCATCCTCTTTTCAGTGTAAACAATGTAAAATTTCTTACCTAGTAATGCCATTATTAACTTCAACATATTTTTCTCTTTCACTCAATATTTTCTGACTTTCATTTAACTTGTACTACTGTCCTTGAAACAGTTTATATGTATATAGATTCAACTCCTTTGAAAAGACAACTTTAACTGGCAAAGAATAACTAACTTACATCGGATATAATTACTTTTAACCGTAAGACCTTGGCATGCCATCTACTAGACAGTCCATGCCAGAGAATGCCAACCACACCTACTGAGATGGCCTTAATAAGCACATTAATTTATTTTCTTCCCCTGATATTTGATAAGTCAAAATAAATGATGACAGTGTAGAGACAGTTGGCTGTCATTATAGAAAGGTAGGGAGTATCCATTGTCAATGAAATTATGAAAAACAGCTGACATTTCAATACCTTAAGAAGTGCCGTACAGAAAGTTTCTTCTCATCAAAATGGTTCAGATTTAAAGTCACATTAAATTATTTATGAAATAATTATATGGTATATGTGCATTTTATAATTGTTACTAACAAGAATATGTGCAGTGGTGGACATGGACTATAAAATAATATGCAAATCTAAAATTTGACTGGTGGATTATGGCTGAAGGCTGAAATTTTCCAAAATCTAAATATTTGTTTTATTTCCTTATTTAAAAATTAAAATGATATATATTACTCATTCAATAATAAATTTGTTATATGACTTTTCTTGTAGTAAATACTTCTAGATTAAGAGAAAGGCATCAACTTACTTTTCCTTAAAAAAAGTAACTTTTGGTTACAAATCCCATTTTATTGATGTTGTACTACCATTTGTCCCTATTTACATTTTAAAATTTCCTAAACCATGGCCACATGCTGTATTCTATTGGTGCCCTTTATTTTTACCCTAAATTTCAGAATATAAAAACTATGAAAAATAAAACTATGCATACTCTGCCAAATACTGGGGCTTCCTCTTTAATACACATTTTCTTTTCATCTTTATTCTACATATGCATATCCCTAGGTGGCTTAGAGTTCACTGTTGACTATTTCACATGGGTACATATTTATAAACTAATGCCAATAAAAGAAATTTCAGTGATTTTTGAGTGACCATCCGGCCTCCATTGTTTAATAGGTATTGATATGTGACAACCCATAGAAAGACAGATGATTCTGGAAACAAGCGATTCAGACAGAATTGGCCTCCAGTGGAGAACACTGCAGATTCTTCGGGTCTAGCAGAGTCCATCCACCCGCAAACTCTCAGGGCATTCCTCTCTTTTATCATTGCTGCCAGAACAAGGAGAGAGTTGGAGCTGAGCTGCCATGCTCCTCCAAGAGATTTGTGACAAGGAAAAGTACATAGATATGGAGATCATATGGAGGGTTACCAGTGGGGAGGGGGGAGAGGGAGAATGGGGGAAAAGGTGCAGGGATTAAGAAGCATAATTGGTAGTTATGAAATGGACAGAGGAATATTAAGAATAGTAAAGGAAATAAAGAAGCCAAAGAACTCATATGCATGGCATACGGACATGAACTAAGGGGCAGAGGATTGTTGGAGGGAAGGGGAGTACCAGGCAGAGGGAGGGGAAGGGGAAAGAACCGGGACAACTATAATAGCATAATCAATAAACTATACTTAAAAAAAAAGCACAGTCTGGTTCTGAAATGACATCTCCCTCTCGTGCCTTCTCTCACCCCTCCTGACACCCTCCATTAGGCAGAGTGAGGTTGCCTCTACCTGGAAGCAAGCAGAGGCAGGCAACGTCATGCCTTTGGCATCAAGTACAGAAAGAACAAAACAAATTAAAATGCTTTAAAATGTTTTTGAACTTCATAAAGATTTTAAAGAGTTTGCTTGAAAGATGTAATTTTTCAAGTCTTTTGTTCACTAATAATATTTTTCCCGTAGGAGATTGAAATGAAAAAAATCATTCAAGAAAGAAAAAATATTTATTGCTAAACAATTGAGCGTCTACCATGAGACCCAGGCACGAAAGGCAGTAGAGGTACTGAGGATACAATACTAAAATATTGTTTTCAATGGGGAGAATATTAAACTGCCCTTGGTATCTTGCGTTTATCGGATTTTTTTGGTTCTAATTGTTGGATTCTGATGATTAAAAGTGTACCTAGAGATACATCTTATAGTTTAACACAAAGCAGTCTTATGCTTTTCTTTCATATGTTGAGAAAAGTGATATTTACATTTGATACAACATCAGTTCTATAGTCACTTTAAGGATGGTAAAGTGTTGAGACGGCCAAAAATACATTTAGACTTTTCCATAAAATAAGACACATTTTTTATTTTCACCAATAACTTTATTGTTTTGAATATTTTGAGTATGTCAGCTATCTTCCATGTGGTAGAATGTTGATTACTCTCAATTGATGTCTATATTTGATTGCTATCAACTTCACCTGGTCTACCTGACTGTGGAGCATTGTCTAGTGAGAAATCTCCAGCATGAAACTTCACAAACCACCTTTGACATGTTCAATCAGTCACAGCACCTTCTACATACACTGCACAAATCTTTTGCATTTCAGTTGAGTTTTTACATTTCTTAAAATAATAAAGCATAACATGCCAAAAATGTTGTGTATTTTCTTCCATCTTCAATATTAAAATGGCTGCATAAAAATTTACCAATTTTGATGTTTTTTTTAATACACACGATACAGTATAACAACATATTTTTAAATAAATTTAAAAACAACTAAGTGCTAGTAGAGCCATTATACAGAAAAAAACAAATGAACTTTTTGGCCAACCCAACAGTATGTAAGCATCTACCTTCAATATACACCTCTATGCTAACAGACCTGGAAGTATATATTTCAGCTAAAACCCATTGTAACTTTGTATAAGCTTCAAACCTTAATTATAATATGTTATTATATAAGATGTGGGTTTTATAGAACATGTTTTTTCCTGCCCATTTTATTCTCTAAAATCTAAAAAAAACAAAAAAGTAAATATAGTATAAAAGTCAAATATGATGAAAAGATATAAAAAAATGGAAAAAATAAAAAGCAACTCAAAACTAACAATGAGTGTGTTTCAAGTCAAATGTTTATGTGGATACATTTATCCTGGGAGCCGCATGGGAGGTTAAAGAGGGTGGAGTACTTTTTTTTTTTTTTTTTTCAATCTAATGTTAGGGAATGCTGAAAGGGAACTAGGAAAAAAAAAAACAGATCTAAGGAATGAAACACAAATTGCGTTAAAACAGGAACACAAGGTGTGAATCGATTTAAAAAACACCACAAAATAATTAGGAAGATCTTGCCCAATTAATCTACTTTCTCTCTGCCTTGGTTTCCTTTTCATTAAAATAAGAGGGTCTAGACAACTAGAATGCATGCAGCAAATGTATATTGAGTACCTACCAGTGGTAGGCACTGGAGTTTATGAAACATTTTCATAAACAATATATATTTCATCTTGGCTTTATATTAATCTGTTAAAAAATTATTGCAATCATATTTTGCATGAATAAAGTAGAACTCAGCAGGATATGCAGGTTTATTAAAAGCCTAAATGATCTCTAGGTTCTCTTCCAGATGCTAAAAATTATCTTTAAATTTATAATTTTAAGTGAAGCACAGGATCAAAGAGTAATATGTATAGTAACCATGTGGACATAATTCTCTTCATACTCCCTCCTCCATCTCTTTGAAAGGGGACCAAAATGACAATTTGGATTGCTAATTCCTCACCATTTCCTCACCATTCCCTAATTTCTTTCTTCTACCACCACATATATATAAGTTGGGCTGGAAAATTTTTGTTTCCTGTTTAGGGACAGATAAATATTTCAGGCTTTTAGGCCACATAACTTCTGCTACAACTATCTCTGCTGCTGTAGCAAGAAAGCATTCAAACATACATAAATAAATGGGAATGGCTATGGTCCAATAAGATTTTATCTACAAAGATAGGAAGTGAAACATATTTAGCCTGTGAGCCATTGTTTGCCAATCCCTGACATAAGTTGATCTTAAAAAATAAAAGTATCTGGTAATAATTTAAAAGTTCATGTGAAATACAAAGATCAAAATATTATAATAACACTTTAAAGTCATGCTTTTAATTCAATATAGGCATATGATTATCCACTAAATTTACAATATCCTTTTTTATAAATAAAAGCACTATAATTTGTTATTTAGTATTACCTTTATACAGAGTGGGGCAAAAGTAGGTTTACAGTTGTTCATATGAAAAATAATATCGTAGTTAATAAATAACAGTACAAGACTAAACTCTATGTTTTGTGTACCCACAGCTCTAAAGCGACTTTGCCCAATCTTGTATTTGTATTTGTTTACATTTGTATATTTTACAAAACATGTTAAGGCTCTTAAAAAGTCCTGAAAAAAATGTTTTGGAGGAAGAGGAGGGCATGTTGGAGCTGGGGTCTTCTCTTCTATTTGGATATTAGATAGAAATTTGATTTTTTATCTTACTGAGCCTTGCGGAGCATATCTTCATTTCACACAGGAGCAACATTAATGCCAAACAAGTTAGTTTCAGGGAGATTGGTTTGGTAGACCAGACATGGTGGAGGAGTAAGTGGAAGCTACGCTAACCTCTTCCCAGGACCAATCTGGAATTACAACTAAATTGTAGAGAAGTCATCCTGAATACCCAACTGAACACTAGCTGGAGACAAGTCTTATAACCAAGGACAGATGGAAGAAGCCACATGAACACATCGTGACTGGTAGGAAGTGCAGGAGAGGCATGAGAGGGCTGCCTGGGCTTCCATGGGTGGCAGCTGAAGGAGAGATATTTCAGTGGCCAGGGGTTCCCCCTGAGAAATGTGGGGTCTAACCTGCAAACTGTGCTCCCCAGCCTACAGGACCCAAGCCAGGAAAGAAATCCAAATACATTCAGCTGTGAAAAGTAATGGGGTTTCTGTCTGTCAGGGAGAGATGGTTAGAGATGCAGAGAGTCTCTTAAAGAGTCAACACACAAATTTTCATTTGCAGCCACTTACCCTGAGCTCCGGCAGAGGGAGGGCAGAGTGGACTAGAGGCACGTGAGAAGAATCTGGAGTTGGTGGCTCTGGGGAGAGAACTGAAGGAACAGCCACCAAGATTTTTGTGCTGAGTCATCTCCATACTTCAGGAGCCATCTTTCTCAGGCAGAACACTCCCATCCAAGTGGCATCAGCCTGAGGGGAAGTAATAGCCACACCCACAAGAATTGCTCTGTCCCACCTGATGGAGCTTAAGCCAGGCTGCTTACAACTTGATGGGTTTAACAACTGATCAGTTTAACAGCTGATTTGTTTAATGACTAAGGCAGAAAACACAAAGAAGCAGCCAAAATAGAAAGACAAAGCAACAGACCTCAAATGAAAGAACAAGGGAATTCTTCAGAAGAACTAAATGAAATAGAGGCAAACAATTTACCAGAGAGAGAGAGTTTAGAGTAATGATTATAAGGAGGATCATCAGCATGAAAAAAACATAGAAATCATGAAAAAGAACGAGTCAGAAATAAAGAATGCAATATCTGAAATAAAAAATAAACTAGAATGAATTAACAGTAGGTTAGATGAAGCAGAGGATCAAATCAGTGTTTTGGAAGACAAGGTAGGAAAAAAAAAAACCCAAGCAGAACAGCAGAATGAAAAAAAGTCTTTAAAAAAATGAGGACAGTTTGAGAAACACTTTGGACAAAATGAAGCATAACAACTTCTGCATCATGGGACTACCAGAATAAGAGAGTAAGCAAGGGATTGAAAATCTATTTGAAGAAATAATGATTGAAAACTTCCCTAATCTGATGAAGGAAAAAGACATAGGGAATTCAGGGAACTCAGAGAATCCCAAACAAGTTGGACCTATATAGAGACATATCATGATTAAATTGGCAAGGCTTAAAGACAAGGAGAAAATACTAAAAGCTGTGTGAGAATAGCAGGTAGTTACATACAAGAGAGTACCAATTAGACTGTCACCTGATTTCTCAACAGAAACATTTCAGGACAAGAGGGAGTTGCGTGAAATAATCAAGGTGATGAAAAGCAAGGACCTACAACTAAGGCTACTTTACCCAGTGAGGCTAATATTTAAAATCGAAGGAAAAATGAAGAGCTTCTCAGATAAGAAAAAGCTAAAGAAGTTTAACACAAAACCAGTACTCCAACAAATGTTGAAAGGTGTTCTAGAAGGCGGAGGAGGAGTAGGAGGAGGAAGAAGAGGAGGAGGAGGAGAAAGAAGAAGAAGAAGAAGAAGAAGAAGAAGAAGAAGAAGAAGAAGAAGAAGAAGAAGAAGGAGGAGGAGGAGGAGGAGGAGGAGGAGGAGGGGGGGGGGAGGGGAAGGGGAAGGGGAAGGGGGAGAGGGAGAAGAAAAGAAAAGAAAGGAAAAAAAAAACAAAGGAAAACAGTCTAACAATAAAATGACACCTAATACATGTCTATTGATAATCACCTTAAATGTAAATAGCTTATATGCCCCAACCAAAAGACATAGGGTAACTGAATGAATAAGGAAACAAGACCAAAATATATATTGTTTCCAAGAGACGCATCTCAGATTAAAAGATGCATTCAGATTAAAAGATGCATCCAGATTAAAAGTGAAGGGATGGAAAAAAGATATATCATGCAAATGTAAAGGAAAAAAAAGTTGGGGTAGTACTGCATATATCCAACAAAAAAGACTTTAAAACCAAGGCTACTGTAAGAGACAAAGAAAAACACTACATAATGATAAAGGGAACAATCCATCAAGAGGATACAACCCTAGTAAACATTTACACACTCAATATAGGAGCATCTAAATATGTGAAGCAAATCTTGATGGATCTAAATGGAGAGATTGACAGGAAATGGAGTCATAATTCAGGATTTTGACACTCCACTAACTTCAGTCGACAGATCTTTCAGACAGAAAATCAACGAGGAGACAGTGGCTTAAAATGACACAAAATCAAATGGATTTAATTAATATCTTCAGAGCATTTCACCCCAAAGCAGCAGAATATACATACTTTTTAAGTGCACATAGAATGTTTTTAGGGTAGACCACATTAGGACACAAAGCAATTCTCAATAAGTTTAAGTAGATTGCTTTGAAACTAGAAATCAATCACAAGAACACTGAAAAACACACAAAGACATGGAAGCTAAATAACATGTTAATAAACAATGAATGGGTCAACAACAAGACAAAATGAGAAATGAAGATACCTTGAAACAAATGAAAATGAGGACACAACAATCTCAAATCCGTGCAACACTGGAAAAGCAATTCTAAGAGGGAAATTCATAGCATTACAGGCTTATCTCAAGAAAAAAAAAAGGAAAGAAAGGAAAATTTTCAAATAAACAATCCAATCTAACATTACACTTAAAAGAACTTGAAAAAAGAACAACAAACAAGGCCCAAAGTGAGTAGAAGGAAGGAAATAATAAAGATCAGAGTTGAAATAACTGAAATAGAGTCTAACAAATGATACAAGAGATCAATTAACTCAAGATGTGGTTCTTTGAAAAGATAAACAAGATTGACAAACCTTTAACCAAAGTCAAAGAAGAAAAGAGGACATGAATAAATAAAATCAGAAATGAAAGAGGAGAAATAACTGACACCAAAGAAATACAAAGGACTGTAAGAAAATATTATGAACAACTATATGCCAACAAACTGGACAACCTGGATAAAATGGATAAATTCCTATAAACATACAATTTTCTAAAACTAACTCATAAAGAATTAGAGAACCTGAATAGATAGATCACACCTAGTGAAATTGCAGCAATAATAAAAAAAAAATCTCCCAACAAACAAAAGTCCTGGACCAGATGGCTTCACAGGTGAATCTCATCAAACATTCTGAGAACAAACACCTTCCTTCTCAAACTATTTCATAAAATTCAAGAGGAGGGAAGACTCCTAAACTCATTTGATGAGGCCAGCATTATCCTAACTCCAAAACCGGTTAAAAATAGCACAAAAAGAGAATTATAGGCTAATATCTCTGATAAAAATTGATGCTAAAATTCTCAACAAAATTTTATCAAACCCAATAAAGCAATGCATCAAGAAGATTATACACCATGATCAATTGGAATTTATTCTAAGAATGCAAGGTTGGTACAAGATTTGCAAATCAATAAATGTGATTCATCACATAAATAAAATGAAGAATAAAAACCACATGATCATATCAATAGATGCAGTAAAAGCATTTGATAAAATCCAGCACCCATTTATGACAAAACTCTCAGCAGACTGGGATTAGAGGGAACATACCTAAACATAATAAAGACCATATATGAGAAACTCACTGCTAGCATCATACTCAATGGGCAAAAACTACAAGTGATCCCCTTAAGATTGGAAACAGACAGGAATGTACGCTTCACCTCTCTTATTTAACATAGTATTGAAAGACCTAGCCACAGCAATCAGACAAAAAGAAAAAATAAAAGGCATCCAAATTGGAAAAGAAGTAAAACTGTCTTTATTTGGAGATGATATGATACTGTACATAGAGAATCCCAAACATGCCACCAAGAAACTACTAGAACTGATAAATGAATTCAGCAAAGTAACAGGATACAAAATTAATATCCAGAAATCAGTTGTATTTTCATATGACAATAATGAACTAACAGAAAGGGAGATTAAGAAAACAATCCCATTTAAAGTTATTTCAAAAATAATAAAATACCTAAGAATAAACTTAACCAAGGATGTAGAAGACCTTTACTCAGAAAATTATAAGACACTGAAGAAAGAAATAGGAGAAGATACAAATACAGCGTTCATGAATAAGAGGAATTAACATCATTAAAATGCCCATACTACCCAAAGCAATCTATAGATTCAATGCAATTCCTATCAAGATTCCAATGACATATTTCACAGAACTAGAAAAAATATTTCAAAAAATTGTTGATACACAAAATGCCCTGAGAAAACAATCTTGACAACGACAAAGTTGGAAGAATCATACTACATAATATCAAACTATACTATAAGGTTATAGTAATCCAAACAGCCTGGTACAGTCATAAAAACAGACACATAGGTCAATGGAACAGAATAGAAAGTGTAGAAATAAACCTTCACCTTATAGTCAACTAATATTTGACAGAGAAAGCAAGCATGTACAATAGGTTAAAGATAGTTTATTCAATAAGTGGTTTGGGGGAAATTGGATGGATATGTGCAGAAAAGTAAAACTAGACCACCTTCTTATACCACATACAAGAATAAATTCAAAATGGATCAAAGACTTAAATTTTAGACCCAAAACCATAAAAATCATAGAAGAAAATATATGCAGCAAAATCTCAGACATTGTTTATAGCAATATATTATTAGAGATGTCTTCCCAGGCAAGGGGAAAAAAATAAATAAACAAATGGGACTACATCAAACTAAAGAGTTTATGGACAGCAAAGTAAAACATCGAGAAAATAAAAAGACAACCCACAAAATGGGAGAACATATTAAACACATTCACTGATATATCTGATAATGGATTAGTATCCAAAATTTACAAAACTCAACACCAAAAAAAAACCAAACAACACCCCCCAAAAAATGGGCAAAGGACTTAAATAGACACTTCTCCAAAGAAGACATACAGATGGCCAATAGACATATGAAAAGATGCTCAACATCACTAATCATCAGAACAATGCAGATTAAAACCACAATGACATATCACCTCACACCTGTCAGAACTACTATCATCAATAAATCAGCAAACAAGTGCTGGCAAGGATGTGGAGAAAGGGGAACCCTTTGGCACTGTTGGTGGGAATGCAGACTGGTGCAGCTACCATGGAAAGCAGTATGGGACCTCAAAAAATCAAAACTGGTTCTGCCTTTTGATCTAGCAATCCCACTTCAGGAAACATACCCAAAGGAACCCAAAATACTAATTTGAAAGAACATAAGCAACCCTATGTTCATTGCAATGTTATTTACAGTCTCTAAGATACAGAAATAGCCCAAGTGTCCATCAGTAGATGAGTGAATAAAACAACTATGGAACATTTATACAATGGAATACTACTTGGCCATAAAAAAATTACCCTATGCAACATTAGGGATGGACCTGGAAAACATTATGCTAAGTGATATAAGCCAGTCAGAGAAAGACAAATGCCATATGATTTCAGTTATACGTGGAATCTAATGAACATACTGAACTAACAAGTAAAATAGAGACAGACTATTAGGTACAGAGCAAGATGACAGCTAAGGGGGTTAGGAGTTGAGGAAACGAGCAAAAAAGGAAAAAGGACTCATGGGCATGGACAACAATGTGGTGATTGCTGGGGGGAGGGGGAGTATGGGGACTAAATGGGAATGGAACAAATACAAAAATATTAAAAAAAATTTTTTTTAAGAATTTGATTTTTTCTTGATCAAATTAAGTCCAGTATCTGGAGCGACAATAAGCCACTAAGGCAGATAATAAAATCAATTAATTATTTAGTTTGGTCATTATCAGACAATCAAGGATATTTATTGATGTCATCTATGTTATTTATTATGTCTAATGATTGAAATCGTAAAGTTTCTTCTTCCAGCATCACATGGATGTAAAACAGATACCATAGCCAAACATGAAGGTCCTTAAAGCTTGTGCTCATTGATAATAATCTTCTAAGTAGAAGATATGAATAAATCAGTCAATAAATATATGTGAGCAATCATCTTTCTAATTTTTAATTTGAATGAGATGTAATATTAATTGAATGAGATGTGATAAATATGGAGTTTGGCATATAGTAGAGTCCCAACAAACATATCATCATGTTTTACCTCTTGTCATCTGCAGTAAATATTAGTTAAAAACTCTATATGGATAATGGAGTAACCTCTCATATTTAACCTCCCATTTTGTAAAATTGGAAACTTGGACAAAATACATGAAAAAGCTGTTTTCAAACTTTGAAACGTATAGGTGGTGCTGCACTTTTGATCCCTGAGAGAAAAGATACAATTGAAAGTATGGGTACACATTCAAGGCTGTGGAGCAGAAAGGCAGAATCCTAGGTAGAAAGTATATGTCTTGCTGAATTGAGAAAACTGGAAATTGAGAAGTCAGCAAGTCTGAGCTGGTGGAAAGTTGTGTGTCACAGTTCTGGAGACAAGGGAATGATGAAAAAATTTCCATGACTCTCCTGAACACTAACGTGCATATATATATGGGAGAATCTATAAGATTGTGCAACAGAAAGGCTACTATATTGTGAGTTAAATTATTCTGTGAGCTCACACAGGACAAAGAATCAGTTCCCCACCAATCAGGATGGACATTTCTTAATAGCCAATTAGAAAATGTAGTAGAAACTATAGAAGTGCTGGATCTTGTTGTGATGCTAAAATAGCCCAAGAGTAAAGGCTATTAAGACCCAAACAAACAAAGCTTAGAAATTAGCCTCAAAAGATAAAATTAATCTGTGACTACATAATTGTCTATCAGAACAAAGCCAACAGCTATTAAAGAAAGACAACAAAATCCAGAAAGATAGCATTAAAAATTCAGTTTTAAGTATCCCATGAAAGATTACCAGCTATTCAAAGAAGCAGGAAAAGGTAACCCATAATTAAGTGACAAAAAAGAAAGTCATTAGAATATAAAAAAGATAATAGAAAAAATATTAAAAAGCTATTGTAATTTTATTGTATAATAGTATTTAAAGGAAAACAGCAAATTGAGGACTAGAGAATATAAAAAGAAGCAAATGGAACATCAAAGAATACAATTACAACAGCTCAGACTAATAATTTCTTAGGTAGGATTAACATCATATTATTCCCTATAGAAAGAATGATTTACTCTTCAACAAATGGTGTTGGAAGAACTGGACAGGGACATGCAAAAAAAATGAAACTAGACCACCAACTTACACCATACACCAGAATAAACTCAAAATGGACCAAAGACTTAAATGTAAGCCGTGGCACCGTAAAAGTTTTAGAGGAAAAAATAGGCAGGAAAATTTCAGATATCCCACGTAGCAACTTTTTCACTGATATATCTCCTAAGGCAAGGGAAATAAAGGAAAGAATAAATAAATGGGACTACATCAAACTAAAGAGTTTCTGCTCAGCTAAAGAAAACATCAGCAAGATGGAAAGGAGACCAACCATATGGGAAAATATATTTGCCAATGATATCTCAGACAAGGGATTGATCTCCAAAAATATATAAAGAACTCATATGACTCAACACCAAGAAGACAGACCACCCAATTAAAAAATGGGCAAAGGACGTGAACAAACACTTCTCCAAAGAGGACATACAGAGGGCCCATAGACATATGGAAGAATGCTCAACATCACTAGCCATCAGAGAGATGCAAATAAAAACGACAATGAGATACCACCTCAACCAGTCAGAATGGCCATCATTAACAAATCTACAAACAACTTGTGCTGGAGAGGATGTGGAGAAATGGGAACCCTGGTGCATGGTGGGAATGCAGACTGGTGCAGCCACTATGGAAAACAGTTTGGAATTTCCTCAAAAAACTAAAAATGGAACTGCCTTTTGAACCAGCAATTCCATTGCTAGGATTATATCCGAAAAATCCTGGAACACCAATTCAAAAGAACCTATGCACCCCTATGTTCACAGCAGCACTATTTACAATAGCCAAGTGCTGGAAACAACCTAAGTGCCCATCTGTAGATGAGTGGATCAAAAAACTGTGGTACATTTACACAATGGAGTACTATGTAGCAGAAATAAAGAAGGAACTCCTACCATTTGCAACAACATGGATGGAACTAGAGAGAATTATGCTTAGTGAAATAAGCCAGGCAGCGAAAGAAAAATACCTTATGCTGTCACTTATTACAGGAAACTAATGAACAACACAAACAAATGAGCAAAATTGAACCAGAGGTATGTAAACAAGGAGTAGACTAACTGTAACAAGGGGGGAGGGGGGAGGAAGAGAAGGGAGTAAAAAGGGGGAGGGTCTAGTCAAAGAACATGTATAAATGACCCACGGACATGGACAACTGAGTGGGGACTAAATGTTGGAGAAGGAGGGGACAGGGTGCAGGGAAGCAAGAGGGGGAAAAAAAAGTGGGACAACTGTAATGGAAAAACAAACAAAAATTTTTAGTGGGAGAAAAATGAAAATATGAAGAATGGAAATGCCAGTTCAGTGAGTATCAGAAGGACAAGGATTTTCCTTCACACTGTATATGTTTCTCCCTATCTGATCCCTCCAGAGTTTGGGATTCTAAAGAAGTAAGTAATAAAAAAAAAAGAAAGAAAGAATGATTTGTAATTTGATAGGAGAAAGAATGGAAACTATCCAAAATGGAACACAGAAACAAAAACAGTTGAAGAAGAAGAATTAAATATCAGTTCTCTATGCTATGACATAAAGACGTCTAACATGCATACTCAGAGTCCCATAAAAAGGAGAGGCAGAAAAAAACATTTGAAAAACAAATGGGTGGGTTTTTTCAATATTTGACTAAAATATAAAACTACAGATTCAAGAAATTCAGTGATCTCAACCAAGATAACTATAAAGAAAATCATGCCAATAATATCATAATTAATTTTCTGAAACCAAGTGATAAAGAGAAAATTTAATGAGAAGTCAAGGGGAAAAAACACATTAAATATAGTAGAGGGGAGTACAAATCAGAAGTGGTTGGCACAGGGGGAATTCAACCTATTCCTTTCTTTGGCCTGCAGGTGTACTGCAGTCTCGGTGTGTGAGGTGCAACTTCAAGATCTGATAGAAAACTCTGTCTGTACTAGTCTGAGAAACTGGAAAAATCCCAGTCTTGTCACAGCACCAGAAATGTAAAGATGGAATTCTGGGAAGGAGAGATCACTGGAAAGGTAGCCCAGTTAATGTTTTTCAACTCTGTCCAAGTTTCTGGCTATACTTAGAAACATACCTGTGCAAGGCAGACTTCAAACACTTCAAATTAGGACAACAGGAATAACAGATGTGAGTTGGGTCACTGGAGAGTGAAAGTTTGCATTTTAAGTGTAAGAAGTGAATTGTCTGTTAAAACAAAACTGTCAACCTTCTTCAGAGGAATATAACAAAATACAAATTCTGAGTCTAACAACATTAATATTTGCCACGCCTGGGAAACAATCCAAAATTAATGAACTGAGATAATGTGAACTACCTGGAAAGCAAGAGACAAGCAATAGAGGCTATGTACAAGATCAATCAGATGTTGGAATTATCATACAGGACTTTAAAGTGTCTAATCTAAATATCAATTATATTTAAGAAGTGTTTATAATAAATGAGATATTAGGAACTCTGTGCAAAGAAATTTGGAAAATGAAATATACTGTACCTTAAGTTAAAAAGTCATAAGATGGCCTTAAGAGAATGGAAATGGCAGAGGGAAGAGTCATTGAACTTGATGGAGGTTAGAACTTATATAATTTGGAATAAATGGAGGAAAACTAAAACAAAACAAAACAGAAAAAAAACAGAAACAATATACAGCCTCAAACACAAGTGAAACAGTATCAAACGTTGTACCATATATGTAACTGGAGTCCTAGAATGAGAAGAGAAAGTATGACAGAAAATTAGTTAAATATGTAATGGACAAAAACTTCTAAAATTTGGTGGCAGATATAAATGTGCAATATCAAGAAACTTGGCAAATCCCAGATAAGATTATGAGAAGATGCCTTCTTAAGCACATCATATTCAACCTGATAAAAACTAAAGATAAAGGTAAATTCTTGAAAGCACCCAGGGGAAATCCAAATATAAATAAAGAGAAAGTGATTCAAATGGCTAAAGACTTCTCATTGGAAACTATGTAAGTCAGAAAACAAGAGGATGGGAGGGCGGGGGTTGGGGGGTCAGCATTTTAAAGTGTTGAAAGAAAAAAATAAATCTATCAATCCAGAAATCTATAGCCTTGAAAAATATTCCTCAATAGTTAAAGCAAAGGCAAAAATAAACACATTTTCAAATAATAGAAAACAAAATAAGTTATCTATAGCAAATTGACAGAAGAGATGATAAAAGATCTTTAGCCTGAAGAAAAATTTAATGAAAGGAAACATTTGATCTTCAAAGAAGAACATAAGCTTTGGTAGTGACAAATATCTGTGTAAATATAAAAGAACATGTTCACCCTAAATTTATTTAAATTTAATGAAATTATTTATAGCAAAATTTATATTTTCTTTTGGGTAATATATTAAATTCATTACATATGACAACTATAGAATAAAAATTTTAAAGTAGAGGGAATAAATAAATTTCTTATATTTTATGTGGAGTGGTACAATATTCATTGTAGCTGGACTATGAAGTTTGTGGAGTGATCTAGCAAAAGAGAAAAAGAGCTCATGAACATGGACAACAGTGTGGTGATTTTGTGGGGGAGGGGGTAGAAGCAGGCGTAAGGGGGATAAATGGTGATGGAAAAAATACAATAAAAATGAACTATAAAATTGTTTAAAATTAAAAAAATAAAAATAAAAAGGATATATATTACAGTTGTCTTTATCTGACTGACGTATTTCATTTAGCATAATACCCTCCAGGTACTTCCACGTTGTCACAAATGGTAAGAATTCATTATTTTTATGGCTGAGTAATATTCTATTGTCTGCATGCACCACATTTACTTTACCCAATTTTTCATCAGTGGACACATTATACTTATACATGGAATCTAAGGAACAAAATAAACAAACTAACAAAAACAGAAACAGACATATAGATATAGAAGATAAACTGATAATGGCGATGGTTGTCAGGTGGGATGGGATTGGGGGACTGAGTGAAAGACAGGAAAGGATTAAGAACTATTGGGTTGGCTAAAAAGTCCATTTCGTTTTTTTCTGTAACTAAAAGACACATTTTTCATTTTCACCAAAACCTATTGATTTGGATATTTTGAATATGTTGGCTATCTCTCACTATTGGCTTCTAGTGGGTAGAGGCCAGAGTCGCTGCTGAACATCTTCCAACACATAAGACAGCCCCACAGCAAAGAATTAGTTGGTCAAAATGTGAAATTACCAAGAAACTTTGCAAACCACTTTTGACATGTTCAATCAATCACACAGCACCTTCTCCATACACTGCACAAATCTCTTTTGCATTTGAGTTGTGTTTTTACTTTTTTTGCAATAATAAAATGTACCATGCCAAAAATGTTGTGTATTTTCTTCATCTTCGATGTTAAACGTTACACAAACATTCACCAATTTTGGTAAGTTTTTTTTTTTTTTTTAATGCAAGATGATAGGACAGCTGTCACAATACAACAAAATTATTTTAAAGAAAGTTAAAGACAACTAAGTGCTACTAGAGCCATCTTATGGGAAAAGAAAGATTATAAATTAGAATGAAGTTTCGAAGAATATTTAAATAATCTCAAATAAGGCATAAAGGAGAAATAGAGTAATGGAGCACAGAGGAACAACAGAACACTAGTAATAAAATAGTTGACCAGAAATCTAACTATATCAATAATTATGTTAAATGTTAATAGAGTATAATTATTACATGTTAAGGCAAAGATAATCAAAGTAGACATAAAAAGAAGAATTAACTACTCGGAATGTAGTTAAATAAAAAGGTACCGATAGCTTGATAGTATGTGGGTAGGAAAAAAATCATTAAGCATTAGAAGGCTAGTGTAGCTATTTTATTTTATTTTTTATTTTTTAAAAGATTTTTACCTGGCTGCTGTGGCTCCGTGGATTGAGAGTCAGCCTGTGAGCCAAGTGTCACTGGTTCGATTCCCAGTCAGGACACATGACTAGGTTGCACGTCAGGTCCCCAGTTGGGGGCGCGAGTGAGAGGCAACCACACAGTGATGTTTCTCTCCCTCTCTTTCTCCTTTCCCCTCTTTCTAAAAATAATAAATAAATAAATAAACAAACTAATTAATTAAAAAAAAATTTTTTTAATTTATTTTTAGAGAGGGGAAGGGAGGGTGAGAGAGAGGGAGAGAAACATCAATGTGTGGTTGCCTCTCGAAAGCCCCCAACTGGGAACCTGGCCCGCTACCCAGACAAGTGACCTGACTGGGAATCAGACCTGCAACCTTTTGGTTCACATGCCAACGCTCAATCCACTGAGCCACACCAGCCAGGGGTGGTGTAGCTATTTTAATATTTAGAAATACATGTGTTAAGAAAAAGTTGTTGAAGAAATAAAGAAAAATCTGAACGTGTTTAAGTACAAAGTTTAAACACAAGAAACAAAAATTGAAAAAAATAAATAAAAAGTCCCAAAACCAGAATAACAAATTTTAACATGTCCTTCTTACCAACTGACCATCTAAGTGAAAAGTTCATGGATGATATAAAGAATAGCACCAGCCATCTTAGCCTAGTTAATATTTATACTGCACTATCCCATAACAACTCAGAAAACAAATTATATCAAGAGTATAGCATATGGTCACCAAGATAAATCATATGATGGGTAATAAAAAATTCCTAATAAATTGGAAGAGGAAAAAGATCATACAAAGAATGTTCTATGATCACAAGAAAATAAAATTAGAAATTAAAACTAATAAAATGTTTAGGAAAATATCTAAGAAAAATCTCTATTTTTTCTAAATTAAATAATACAGTTTCAAAGACCCATGTGTCAAAAAAGACATTGATTTACAAAATACTTCAGACTGAGTGATAATAAGAGTACACATATCAAAATAAAAGGGGAATACTTTTTTAAGATTTAAAATATAATATAATTTAATATTGATATGCCTGAACTACAAAATATATTAAAGAAATTCTAAAAGCAGGAGGAAAAATATTAGATGAAAACATATAAGTATAAAAGGGAATGGAAAATGGAACAGTAAAGATGGCAAAAACATATTTTTTCATTTAATTTCTAATTTATTAAAAATAATTAATTATTTAAAGCAAAATAAGATGAATGAATCATGGGGTTCATAACTTCGAATTATAATCTACAACAAATGCACAAATGGTGACGGGGGAATATTAGTATAATGCTATAAGATTCTTAGATTACATAAAATGGTGCTTATTCCTCAAAGGTAGATTGTGATAAATTATTTAGCATTAACTGATTATTTTATACCTTGCTACTTAAATTCTTTTAACAACTGTTTACTCTTTTTTAAAACCTATTTTTGTAGTAGTTATAGGCTTTACAATATACAACTTAGCTTATCAGAATCTACTTCAGATTTATACTAACTTAATTCTAGTGAGAGAGAGAAATGTTATTCCAGTTTTCTGTCTCTCCTTTTTTTACTATTATTATTATACATATGACAAATGTAATGATACATTATTATAAGTATTATTTTATAACTTGTATGTCTTTTTTAAAAACTCAGATGAGAAAGGAAGACAAAGATAAATTTATAGAATTTTTATAGTATCCTTTGATTTATGATTTGTGATTCTCTTAATTTGTTCCTGTGGATTTGAATTACCATCTGTTGTTAATGATCTTCTTTAATACAGCCCCCTCTTTTGTTCTATCACTATCAAGGATATTGTATTTCTATATGTTATAGAACCACATTACAGTTAATATATAATTTTATAAAATTGCCTTTTAATCAGTTAATAAAAGAAAGAAAAAATATTTACCTTTGTCAGTTCTCTCTGAGTGTGTGTGTGTGTATAGGTATATATGTATGTATTTCAATAGCTGTTTGTGGTTCCTTTAGTATTTCTTGTAAGGATGATTGGCTAGTTACAAATGGTATCAATCTATTTTATCTGAAAATCTCTATTTCACTTTTATCTTTTGAGAAACAGTTTCTCTAGATATAAAATTTTTGGTTAAAATTTATTTTTTAACTTACTCAAAACTAGCTTTTTGTTCTTTATATCAGTTAATCAAAATTTGCAATTATATATTTATTTGCATAATCATTTTCTCAATCCCTCCCACTCTGCCCACACTCTACTGTAAGTCCATGATGGAAAAACATTCATTTATCTTACCAGCGGTAAAATGCGAGACTGACATCTAGCAGTAACTCAATATGGTTTTGAATAAACAAATGCATTATAATGTTAATAAATAGATTTCAACTGTATGATGTTATATTTCATGTGAACTTGAGAGCATGGAGCTGATCTAGTTTTGTTTTGGATGCCTTAGCAGTTGACACAGAAACCTATTCGACAAAAGTTTAAAAATGGAAATTGAAAGTGAAGAAAAAAGTTGTGAAGAAAGAACCATCATAGGAAACAGTGGGAAAGTTGGGAATGAGGTAAGAACTAATGCAATGTATTGTTTAAATCCACAAATGAAGACTCACCAAACAAAATAGTATTTGAAGAGGAAATGTTAAAGGGACCGGTAAGGTGAAGGTAGAGAGGCATGACAAGGGATTGGCCGAAGCGAAGGTCTGCTTGTGTGAAGATGCATAAAAGATGAACTCTACCCACATCTCCAATCATTTTTGTCTAGACATATAGTAGCAGAGCTCACCCAGCTACAGATGGAAGTAGAACAGAACAGATAAGAAGTGCTATCTGAACTGCAATGGCTGAAGGCAACCATGCATGTCAGGAATTATGGCTACTTCCAGCCCAGCCTTAGGAGTTGGAGAGCCAACACCCTGAGTGACAGTACTTACCTGGGATGTGTGCTTTCACATGAGGCCACCTAGCTACGCAGCAAACCTAGGCAGGGTTTTCATCTCCTCTTCCATGCTTGGGTAGTTAGAGCTTATGTTGTACTCACTGCCAGTTTTCTAATTCTCAGCTCACTACCACAAATACCATGCATTTCCAAACGGCTTAATGTGCCAGGTACTTTGGCCTACACTGTCTCTCACAATCCCCATTAAATAGGAGCTCAGAAATCTAAAGCATGCTTTGTCTAAGACACCATAGAGAGTAAGTGAGGAACCGCAATTTGAATCAAGCTTAAGCTTTCAAAATCTACATGTTTTCCAATGTACTTCTCTGAATCTACAGAATCGTGTTATTATTTGTTTTAATGATGGCCTTTTTGCTAGTTTTGTGGGCTTGGAGTGGGGATATTGGGCCTATGAAGGGGCTCATTTTAATGTTGACATTAAATAAGAAATAAGCCTTGGGGCAAAAGTTGTTTAGAGCATCTATTCCATTGCCTACATTTCAGAGGATTACTGTACAATGGCAGAGGAAAGGATCTATGAGCTCACAGAGAGAAAGAGAAGCAAGCCCTCATCAAATGGCTTATTTTCAAATGCTTTGCAGAATGCTGCTGATGGCTAAGCTTTCCAGTGACATTAACTACTGAAGACTTTTTTTTTTTTTAAGCAAGTGCATATGTTAAAACCAAAAGGGATACTTAAGGCCTTGAAGTAAGGAGAAGTTATTGTAACACAGACCAACAGCATGGAACAAGATCTAAGCAGGATACACACAAGAAGACTTAGGGAGGTCAAAACATGCTTGGCCTTACTTGCTGAAGGCTGTCAGGGCCTCTTTGGTTGAAGAGCTAGAGGCTAATGCCAAAACCTTGTATAGTTTACGTGCCCCTTCTTATTCAAACAAAATTTACTCCAAAAGAATTCTTCATAGGTAAAAACCTGTAAGAGAGATCATTTATGGCCATGGGGGAAAAATAGACTCAAATTGAAAATACAGTGTTTTTTCATAATTACATAGTGGGATTCCCTGAAAATGATTTTAAACGCTGAAGAAACCACCCTCCAAACCATTAACCAGTTTCTTGTGAGTTGTGTCAATTGGCACAAACCAATAAAAACCCTCCCAGTGCATCTGTCACAACAAAGGATGATTTTAAAATACAAAACAGTGTTTCAATGTAAGAAAATAGGTATATAAGCTTATTGAGGACAGATCTTTATCAAATCATCCAAAGGATAAATTGCTTGATGTCACATCACCATATGCTTCCAAATAGATTACAGCCAGACTCTGCTCCTACAGAATCAAAAACCAGGTTGAGAAAAAACAAAACCAGAAAAAAAGAACACACTCACACATCACGAGAATGAGGCTTATTACTGCTTGGGTGTGCTGTGCTACACAACCATGCTGGTCATGTTTTCTTATCTGGTAGAGTTTTTTTTTTTTTTTTTTTCTTGTTCAGAAGATGTGTCTTTTCTGTGAAATATAAAGCAGAGCTGCTCAGATGGCCAGTGCGGTTTCTTTGAAATGTAGCCAAGGAAGGGCTGAGGCATGTCCATGCCCTCGTCGGGGTGGCTCTTTTAAATCGTTATGCTATACACTTGAAAGATGGAGGCTGACAGAATAGCCTCCAGGACTGAGGGTACTTTGTACATAATGTGTCAGATGTCTGGGAGAGGTAGCTGATTGTTTACCTTTGAATTGCTTTCGCTCTGAGGGAAGTGTGAGTTAACATTACAGCATTCCCGGGGAGGGGTGCCAAGCTGCAGATCTCCGTCAGGGGAAGCCTTCCCACTGAGGGAACAGCGTCTCTTTTATTCAGCTAGTAAATCCCATGGTTGATTCCGCAAGGATCATGGTATCCTGGCTCTGACAAATCAAGTAAGTGGATTATTCCAGAACCAGTCAAACCATATGCAAAGCTGGTATTACCGGCTCATTCTACTGTCATAAAAGGTGGTTCACACTAGAGAAAAATAAGTAAGCATTCAGGTAGTGTAAGTGGTAAAGATGACGATGAAAGGCAAAAATCAATGAACAAAATTCATTACATCACATCATGACCTGTGATGAGATGAACGCAAAAATGAAGAGCAAAAACTTGGTTTACAAGCATGCTCTTTTTCTAAAATTAGTTTGGCTAAAACCAGTTTCTCTACAGTTTTCCTAATAGGAAATTTCTCAGTCTCACTAAAGTTTAGATTACTAGTCAACAACTAAAAAACTCTCCCCACTCTGGAGTGAATATTTTCTACATTGTCTATATTTAATTGGATTTTACTTACTGAATGTTTAGGTTACTGAGACCAATAATGTGGAAATCATCTTCCTTTGTTTGTTGTGTGTGTGTAAACCAATGAAATCAATATTCTCATATTACTCTATTTGTAAAATAAAGGTCATTTGCTCTACGTCTATTATCTGATAATCTGTTATTTCCCTGTCATTATAAAACATTGAATCTAATTAAATATATCTAATCCCAAAGCACCCATTTTCATCTCATTAGCAAGATGCTTCATTGTGTTTATGAAATTACAAGTCATTGTCAGCAGTTGTAGAATGAGTCATAGGACAAAAATAAAAACATGAATGTACCAAGGATAGTATCTAGTCTCTATTCTACCCATGTTATAACTTTTCTCCTCCATTAAACATCAAAATCAGGCCTTTATTCTTGCCCGAGTTCATTTTTTATTAATTTCTTACCTCAACAGGATCCTTGAGAAACAACCCCAGATATCACTTACTCCATCTTTTAAGTCATTGAGTGTCACAGTCTCTACAAATAATCCCATCTTAGTATTAAAGAGACTGGCTTGAAGAAAAAGAATGGGGGGAACTTCTTCTAATAGATCCATGTGTTAAATTTATCCCTCCTCTTTCTTTTCAGTTTTACTGGTTTTGCCTCAAATAGAAATAAGTTGATAGTTAAACATTATTTCTGTTCAACATGCAGTGATATAAATTATAATCTTCCCAAGCCTACAAGTAACTTCCACAGAAAGAGCCAGGTGCAGCTCCTTTTGAGGACCATCCATGCCCTGTACTGATAGCCATCATAACATTTATTCCAAGCACTTTATAGATATCTGCCGTCGTTGGATTGCACGCCTTATGTTAACAAGGATGAGACGTTGTACTTAGTCTAAAACAACTCTTTTAAAACAGATATTCATTTTTGTTTTAAATTCCAATTTATGAAATATGAAATTTCCTTAAGATTTGTAGACTTAGTGAGATAAAGCCAGCTAAGAGCCAGAGGGGTTAGGAAATGCACAGTGGAGGAGAAGGAAATGGTTCCTGGGCTTCTGAAGCACCACTGAAGAAGCTGATGATACCTCAAAAGGCAGAGGAGTTTCTGCCTAGGAATACTTGAAATCTCTTCAGTGCCTTCTCATTAGAAAGAAAATCCACATTATTTGTGTTAAGGAGACATGAAGATTTTTTAAATCCTCACCTGAGTATATATTTATTGATTCCAGAAAGAGAAGAAGTGAGAGAGAGAAAGAGAGAGAAACGTCAATGGGAGAGAAACATCGATCAGTTGCCTCCCCTGGAACCGAACCTGTGACCTTTAAGTTTATGGGATGATGCTCTAACCAACTGAGCCACAATGGCCAGGGAAATACGATGATTCTATAAGTGTGAGTACTAGATGCATTATTAGTAGACTATTAGATATACATCATTCTAATGATTTTATTATCCCTTAAATTTGTCTTTATTGTGTGAATTCTAATCCAAGACCCTGAAATTTCAGTTGAAGGAAAATATTATTCAGAAAGATTTTCTTAAATAATCAATCTTTAAATGTTCTGCAATTTTGTTTTAGCCCCTCAGGACCCCCACTCCCACTCCCCTGCAGAAGTTGTGGTAATTTTTTTGTTTCCGTGGCAGCATGCTCTTATAGCTGCTTCTCTAGTTCTTCACTTACTTGTCTTGTAGGACCCATGTTATTTAACACATTCTTCTGTATCTAAGTAATTCCAAAATTATAAGCTCACACCATGTTCCCTCGCTCACACAGTTTTCCCCTGGCTCATGGAGACCACCCTTCTTCCCTTACTTTGATGGACCCTCCTGTGCATGGTGAAGAAGAAGTTCTCTCCTGTGAACCACAGGCAGCATTTCCTTTGTACCCACTCACTATGAGATGCCTCATATCCTTTGACATGACAAACATTCTTGTAACATGTAACTACACAAGATGTTTTTTCCACATGTCTGTTTTCTTTCCATTCTAGACATTTGTTATCTAAGTAGTGACATGATGCCTTGATTGGGGAATATATACATGGATATGTTTTCAAGAATATGGATTCCTGCTCTCAAATATATAGCATATGAAATTAGAAAAAAAAAACCCACTAAGATACTTAAATTTTAAAATGTTTTTGTTTGTTGACGGATAGTAAGAGCTTAAATAAAGAGAACCATAAGAATGAAAAACAAGTAGTTTAATTTGACAATAGTCATGTTAAAAAGAGACACTAATTATTTGTTTATTCTTATGACCAATGTTAATATTATTGATATTTTCTCCACCGTGGATAATTTGGTATGGAGATATTCTTTTAGAAAGAACAGAAATATATAAAAAGTGCTCCTTTCTTGGGAATTAATTATTATACCTTGGTGCTAAGCTTGTGTGCCTGATTGAGAAAGAGATTCTTGTCATTTTAATTACTGGTCATTCAAAAGTAATTATATAAATGTGCCATTTGTGAAAGTCAAATACAAATCTTTTAGATAATAAAATAGATAAATTCAGCCATGAGTATTTGCATTACAAAAGGATACAGCTTTACCCACAAAGAAATATTAGCTGCTGAATTCCCTTAAATAGTCTATTTTCCAGAGTTTTAAAAATAGAACTGAATTTATTTTAAAACCAATCATCTTTTAGGAACACATCTTTTTGTAAAGTGAGGCAAGTCTGTAGAGCATAGCCCCAAACTTTACAATCTACCAAGCGGCTCACTTTTACTCCGTTGGCCTATTTAGGTTTAGGATGCGTAGAGTGATAAATGCTATTGTAGATTTTGAGACAGCGGGTGGAGGTGAGGTGGGGGGTGAAATAATGCATTTTTATAAGGCAAAGTTCAGTAAATGCAAAATCCACTGGATCTTTAAAGACTACTTCAAAACCATGGAAAGACTTCATGAAATTCCATCGAGTCAAAGGTGAAAGTACATTACCTAGAAAAAAATATTAAGTCTTAGTTGTGTATGACAGTGCAAGAGATCAGTGAACAGCAAAGATAGTTTTCCCCTTTCCAACAGATAGGAAGGCAGTAAAGAAAAATGAAAGAGGGTTGCTCAAAGCAGCACCCAAAGCAATAACTTTTCTGTCTTTCTTCATGTCGTCTGGGCAGCTGGATTAACTTATCTTTTTAAATACACTGTTGAATAAAAAACCCACTGCAGCAATTAAATAGTATTATTGACTATTAAGATAATGAATGTACATTTCATTGATCACTATTTTCTATATCTCATTCCTTTGGAGGAAGGAAGGGTGAGGAAGGAGCAGGGGATATAATGGGAGGGAAAAACAGAATGATCTATGATATTTCAGTGCTATGTCCAGAGCCTGATAAAAACAGAATTGGGAAAAAAAAAAAACCCCAAACATCAAGGAAGCCTACTGGATTAAACTAGCAATTGTGCCTTTTGATCAAATAAATGGTAGAATGTGAGAGCTGAAGAAGCCTAGGATTTATAGCCTATAAATCTTTCTACAAAATATTTCAAGTCCATATACTTTCCCCATGTCCAATGACACCACTTGGTTCAAGCTGTTGTCATCTATCACGATCTCCCTGTAGCCACACATGTTTTTACCTCTTTTCTTCTGTACCAATTACATCACCTCTCAATTCTTAACTCTTCAACAAATTCCTGCTGTACCATTAATATAACCCTAAACACATCATGTAGCTTGTGAAGACTGGCAAACCTCGCTTCACTATGATGATTTTTTTAAACACCAGTATAGGTATGTGCTGAGAAAGACTGAATTTTCCCACATGTTTCTTTTATCAGTTATGAATGCTTAAGTTACAAGTGGCAGAAAGCCCTACTCAAAGTGGATTGAGAAAAATAATGGTGGTGATGATGATAAAAAAGGAATTTATACCCAGGAGGGGTTCTGCATAATTAAATGTTTCACCCGCCCAAATCCGTATGTCAAAATCATAATGCCCAATGTAATATTAGGAGGTGGGACCTTTGAGAGGTAGTTAAGTCATGAGGGTGGAGCCCTCAGGAATGAAATCAGTGCTCTTATAAAAGAAACCCCACAAAGCCCCTTCCACCTGAAGAGGGCCCTCTCCAGACCCTGCTGTCATCCCAATTTTTATTTCAAACCTCAAGAGTGTGAGAAATTAATTTGTTACTTATAAGGTACTCAGTCTGTGGTATTGTGTTATGGCTGCCTAAATGGATGAAGATAGATGCAGTTCAAAGAAAGGAATGATATCATCGTAACCTAGTCTCTTTGTATCTGTCTCCTAGATTTTGCTTACTTTGTGTTGGTCACATTATCATTTTTCTTGTAGTGGCAAAATGATACCAGCAATTTTAAGCCAACATCTTCACTGTCCCAAGTCAAAAGGAAAAAAAAAAAAGACCCCTTCCCAGGAGATGTCACAAAAGGTCTAAGATGAGCTTGTTATTGAGCCAACCAGATCATTATCCCCATTCCAGTCAATATGGTTAGGGGGTCTCAAAATGCTGATTGGCCAGGGCAGAATCACATGCTTCACACTGAGAACTGTCCATAGAAGGAACATATTCAAATTTATGGACATAGAATGTGGGTAGACTTCAATGGAGATATTAAAGAATTTTTTTTAAATGGTAAATATTGATAGTCAAAATCAAGGAAGTATATTCTCTTATAGAAAGGAGAGAAGCCAAGCCATAGAAATTAAATATAGAGTTTGAAGATTTCTAACTAAAAATGTTCTTAAAACAATGATAAAAAGATCAAAGAGGACCCAAAGGGAAAGTGGTGGAATATCTTAGAATTGGGAAATGGCTGCTCTGTTATGAGATTGAGCAAAAGAGTTTCCACTACTACCAAAAATTAATTGCTTTTATGACTTTTATAAAAATTCATCAAATGTTGGGGAGGGTGTGGAGAACAGGAACTCATCCATTGGTGGTAGGAATGAAAAATAGTGCAGTTACTTTGGAAGACAGTTTGGCACTTTCTTACAAAACTAAACATATTCTTATCAAATGATCCCACAGTTATGTGCCTTGGTATTTACCCAAAGGAGCTGAAAACTTTAGTCACAAATAAACCTGTGCGTGGATGTTTATAGCAGCTTTATTCACAACTGCCAAAACTTGGAAGCAATCAAGATGTTCTCCACTAATTCAATGGATAAATAAACTCTGGTACATTTAGACAATAGAATATCATTCAACCCTAAAAAGAAATGAGCTATCAAGCCATGAAGAGCCATGGAGGAATCTTAAATGCATATTATCGAGTGGAAGAAGCCAATTTGAAAAGGCTACATACTGCATAATTCCAACTACATGACATTCTATAATTCTAACTGCATGACATTCTAGAAAAGGCAAAACTATGGAGGCAGTAAAAAAAAAAAATCAGTGTTGCCTGGGGTTGTGCGGGAAGGGGAGAGAAGAACAGATGTATCAACAGAAGATTTTTAAGGCATTAAAAATAACTACTCTGTATGATAGTATAAGAATGGACGAATGTCATTATATACTTGTCTTAACCCATCGACTATAAAACATCAAGAGTGAACCCTAATGTATACTGTGGACTTTGGGTGATTGTGATGTGGCAATGTAGGTTCATCAACTGTAACAAATGTTGGTAATGGGTGAGGCTATGGCAGCAGGGGGGCTGGGGGCTTATGGAAAATCTCTGTATGTTCCTCATGGGGGGAGAAAGGAGGGGAAGGGTTCAGTCAAGGAACTAGTATAAATGACCCATGGACATGGATGACAGGGTGGGTATTGACTGTGGTAGTGGAGGCAGGGGATGGTGGGTTGGTGGGGCAGTGGAGAGCAATGAGGGGAAAACTGGGGCAACTGTAATAGAACAACGATAAAAAGGGGGAAAAAACTGTGGGAGTTTAAGTAAAAAGTCTTCAAATTTCAATGGATTTATGGATTTTGTGAGGCAACATATTTTCCATTCTGTCATATATTCAATGGGAAAATACATTTCCTGTTTAAAGTAAAATGTTCAAGGGTGCACCTATTCTATAAATTGAGGTGTTATCTCTATAAACAATAGTTTGTAGAAGCATTGGTTCTTGAATGTGTCAGAAGCTGAGCCTTTCACTGTGAAATAACTATTTTTGTATTGCTTTTCAATGCAATGAATACGTAAATAAAATAAATAAAGTTAGCTAAATAAGAGAAATAGAATTCTTCATAGAAAGAGGATAATAGTATACTGTCTCCTAGGGCACTGGGAAATCAATGAATAGTCACAGCTTACACAAGCATCATATTCCCATTCTCAGTTAATTCAATAAAAAGTGGTTTCAGCACAAGGGTTTCCTTCAGAGTGGCAGGACCCCTGTCCCCGTCAAGGCTTTGACCCACTGCTTGTTTCATATGTGAGAGTCACAAATCACTGATACAGGTTAGATGCTTGTTGAAGGGCAATACTTCTGGTCTTATCACTCATTTTTTGGCTCGGAGTTGATTCTTTATTGATCTTTCCTAAGATACTTGAATGACACTCTTCATCAGGATTAGTGCTGATGCTTCTAAGTCTTCAGGCATAATGGTGAGCAGTATGGTAATATTAAATGTATCCTTACCCATGGTATATCTCATAATGGAATACTATGCAGCTTTTAAAGAAAAATGAGATATGTAGATGTATGTAGATTCTTAGAGAATATTATCTCTGATCTTACTAAATTAAAGAAGAAAAAGCAATTATAGCATAATATGCATAATATTGTATTTGTGTTTCTGGATTTCATATTTCTGAAATTACACATAAGAAATTGTTAACAATAGTTGTTTTAAGGAAGTATACCTGTAGGTAAGTTGGAATGAAAGAGGGCATTTACATTTCAACTTAGAATATTCCACACTATTTGAATTCTTTAACCACAACCATGAATATTTTTACAAAAAAAATATCATAATTTAAAACAGATTAGTAAGGGCTGTTAACAGTGCATTCATTCAACATGAATCTAAAGATCCCAAATTGAATTTCTAGTGAAAAATGAAAGAAAAATGCCTCAACATGCTCCATTCTGCTTCAATCCTTCCTCTCTAGAGCGGCTGGCTACCCTGAGGTCATCGTTGCCTAGTGCTTTAGGCTAAGCCATGTCCTGACGTGAACAACTCATCCTCATCCTTCTCTGTGGGCTAGTAATCAGAATCTCCCTCTCTCTTGCCAGTGCTCTTCCACCTGACTCTCTGAAACTCATGATTCATCATCAACAAGCCATTTCAATCTTCTACTTATTTTATGAATATTCCCTTCATCTTATTGCATTGACTGACACCAAGTTGTGCATTGAAAATGCTCTTTTCACTACTTCCTTGTTAACTACAGCTTGGTTATTGTCCCACATCGTATATCCCCCCAGACCTTGGTGTGTATTAGTGTCCTCCTTCCTCCATATTGCTCCCCAATTCTCCTTCCTTAGAAACATTTTTGAACTGCGTCACCCCTTATTCCTCTGCGTCATCCTCATTCATTGATTAGTTTCCTTAGATCTAACTCACTGATTCCCGCAGCACTACTGTCACTATTCCTATAATTGGTGATCTGAATGTCCACAGTTCCTGATGCACCTATCATTCCGACCTCCTTGATTAGTGACCTTTTAGTTTCAATGACCTCAGCCATCCATTCAGGTTGCCCTGCCCTTTTCCTAACAACATCAAAACTTGAAGAAAATCCAGAATCTCTGGGTCAAACATCATTATTATGCTTTGAATCTTACTTCCTCCTATAGCAAGTCTTAAACCTCACTGATACCTCCAATCTGTGGACTGCTGTTTTTTGCTCAGTGTCATTATCCTCATGTCCTCCTCCCCCCACTTTACTTAGCCTTAATTCTGTGATTCAGCACATAACATCTCATTGCAAATAACCTTGATTTCCTTTAAACACTCTCCTCTCATCTTATCTGGAAAACATCCAAACCTAACTATTTTGTGCAAAATCTAACTATCGGTGCTCTCATTTCTATACCAAAGAAGTTAAATATTGTTGGGGAAGAAATTGCATATCTATACTGAGTGGGCACACAAGACCTTGAGAGATATAAGATGTGGGACAGTGATCAAGCCTTACTTAATGAGGACGTAGTGAACAGAGCATTTTCAATGCACAACTAAGTTTCAGTTAATGCAACACTACTTTACACACTATTGCACTGTCTGGAGATCTTACTGCACTTAACTCCCTTGACTTGGTTTCACGTTTCCCATCTGGGATGATTATTTCATCTTTCTCTTTTCTGTTAAAATCTCCAATCTCTCATCCTTGATTCACACTCAGGTTATAACTTCACTGCATATTTCACAGAAGAAAATAGAATTAACGTATCTTTCCACTATTGATTTCACCACCCTTTTGCATCAAGTTCTATGTACTCTATATTCTTTTTGTAAAATAAATGTCCCTTGTAGTATTAAAAATCTTGACTTCCATCTTGTCTTCCTAAGGAATTCGTTGCAACAACAGTACACTTTCCCTCCGGCATTACCAATTTCTTTTTATGAACTGGCTCATTCTAATTGGCATACAACCCCACCTTAATATTATATATCTTAAAACAAAAACAATAACCTGCCTTAACCCAATGTTTTTTTGGCTACTACTCAACTGTTCTGTAACTCTTCACAAACAGAAGTCTTCCAATAGCTGTCTATAATACCCCTCTCTCTTTTTCTCCCTTTCCATTTTCTCTTTAACAAATACCAACCTGGTATTTTTTTCCACCACTTCACTGACTTTATCGTGGTCATGAATGATATATATTGGCACCACCTAGACATAACCCACAAGGTGTTGCTGTTTTTACATTCGTTTTGTTTTAATAATAAAATCCTTAAAGCTTCCCTTATCCCTGCATTTCTTGGGATCTGTTTATTTCAAATGCCCTCTATTCTGTGAGCTACTCAGAAAATATCTGAAATAATCCTTGTTCATGGCTGTTTCTTACAAGCAATGAAATCTAACATAAAATCATATGTAAATTCTTACATCTGTGGGTTATATTTTGTTTTTCAGTCTATTCCTTGGTTCCATTTATTTACTCCAAAAACCAATTTTACACAACTTGTATTATAATATTTAGTGAGATTTTGTTTGCTAGAAAGCAAATTTCCTCTTTTTGTTCTTAAAAAAAGAAAAAACCTTCCAAAATTATCTTTGGCTCTTTTCGCAAAGACTTCCAGATAACTTTAAGTTTTCAAGTTCTGAAATAATACTCCCATTGGCATACAACTTGGCATACAGTGGGAACTGTTTTAAAAATTAGAGAGAAGTTGGCTGAGTTGTTGAAGACTCTTGGATTGAAGAGAAGGTAAGAATGAAAAGGGGAACTGGTCTGGACCTGAAAAAGAGACTTAAAGCTGAGTGGTAGAAAGACCTAGTAAAGCTCTTTGCCAGCATCTGGTGTGCTGAATAGTTTGTATTCTCTTCTCATTGGGACCAGGAGTCAAAACTTCTATATATAAATATTGTCATATATTAAAAGTTGAAGTCCATAATGAAACTTAAGACAAATTCTACTGTAGTTTCTGAATATACTGCAAGCCTGTTGCTATAACTTTGCTGATTTACTACTCACAATATGACTGAAGATGTTATCTTTGAGTAATGAAGTGTTATGTGATTTGGGTGGTTTTGGAAATGGTTTTTCTCCCTCCCAGTTAGATCATTTGGAGTGTTCTAACTAATGGCTGCCAAAATGGGGTCATGTGAGATTAAAGTCATTGAACTCGGCTATGGAGGCTTCCATCCATGGCTATGTTTCCAGATGATACTTTTCTCTCAGATATTACCTTTTTTGTGTGTGTAAAAAGACTTAAGTTTTATTGTTTTTTATTAATCTCAGGGGCTAACTTCTACATATTTTATTGATAAGTTTTTCACCTATCTTTTTCTCATCTGCTTCTGAGGTTTTGTCCAAAATATCCAAGGCATTTCTCTCTCTCTGTCTCTCTCTCTGTCTCTCTGTCTCTCTGTCTCTCTCCTCTCTTATCTCTGGTAACCACCGACTAGATTATAAGTTCTTTATGTATAGAGATGCTATTCCATTCAACTTTAGACACCATACCCAATACTCAGGAGGCATGTAAGAAATGTAGGTAGAAAAATGTATACTTAAAAATAAAGTTTGTAAACAAGCGCTATTCCTTTCCAGGTATTTTACAAATATTTATGGATCAACTACCATGTGCCAGACACTATATTGGGTGTGGTGGATAGGGCAGTGAATAAAATGGACAAAAGCCTGCCTTTTAAGATGTTACATTCTAGTGAGAGCAAACAATAAATCCTTCAAAATTGCATTAGTATAATAAAGTAATTTCAGAAAGAACAGATAGATTAAGGATGAGGGCCAAGTTCAGAGCATTATATAAAATGTAGAGGAATGATATAGGTTGTTAAGTGAGCATAGGAGGCTGAAGAACAGCTACCATTGAGACAGGTGGCAATCTAGACGGGTGTGGTGATGTGGAAGATGACAGAAAAGGATTTAAGGAGAGATGTGGAAGACGACAGAAAAGGATTTAAGGAGAGAGTGGTCAACTATGTCTTGTGCTACTGAGAGGTCAAGAGAGAAAAGGAAAAGAATGATTATTGACTTTGGCAAAATACAGACCGTTGGTTCTATTAGCTGTCTTTTGTCATGTTGAGTCTGCTTTTATGATTAAAATTCTAGACAGACACAATCGGACTGACCTGGACTAGGTGATGTGACCATCCCTCTTGCTTCAGCAGATTGAATTATATTGTTGGCAGCCCCACGAGAACTCCGTGGAATAAAGGATTGACAGTACTTCCTAAAGAAAGTTAGATATTGTTAGTAGAAGATAGTTAGATGGGTTGTGAACGAGGTAAAAAGAACTGCTATCCAACACAATGAAACAGTTACAGTAGTCCCTCGCTATATCATGGTTCATTTATCGCAGCCTCACTGCATCGCGGGATGTTAAAAAATATTATAATTAATTATTTATCGTGGATTTTTCACTATAGTGCAGGATTTTGCGGTACTGTGGACATATGTTGTTAAAGTTATGTAGGTTTAAGAGTGTAGAATAAACGTAAGGTTCCCATTTAGCGGGAGTTCTGGAATGCAACACCCACAGTAAGTGAGGGAATACTGTATAATCAAATTAATGGTGAAAAGATGGACTACGACTTTGTTGGGACAATTGGGTGCTTTTACCAAAAAAAGTTTAGTCCATACCCTATAGAACACACGAAAATATGTTAAGTATTTAAGTAGTATATTAATAATAATGACAATGACAAAACAAAGCTGAAAAATTAAAATATATTAGGGAATGTGTGTATGATATTGAAGTATTAAAGGCCATATTAATTAAGTAACATAAAAGCTACACAAGAGAGAGATACATTTGAATGGGTAAAAATTTTTAATTTTATAAAATAATAAGGATGAAGGAATTGGTAAGGTGAAGTGATAAGGAGAGTCTGATGTTGAACAACTGGAGATGCTGAACAATGATTTCTCACTTATGAATGCTAAATACCTGTAATTTTTTACAATAAGCATATATTAGTGTTATTTAAAAACAACCATAGGCAACAATTGATGGTGACAGATCTATGTCTCTTACCTATCTATAACTATCTATATCAATGTCACCTATACCAGCAATTGTTGCCATTGATATTCTCTTCCCTCCTAGGTAACTTGTGGAGTAAGATTCCAGCTCCCCATCTTCCCACTTCATTTGTGACTCAGTACTCAAAATATAAGTGCTCAATAAATGCTTGTTTTTTTTTTTTTAAGTTAAGTGTAGTTAGTCTTTAACTGAATGATATCCTTTTGAGTGGCCATTTCTTATGCTGCCATAACATCTATTTCTACATTTCTTTTGAGACCAGATCCCCACATCACTGACCAAGGAGAAGGCCTAGTACATTGTTACTGAACTAAGGTTTGGACTCCTTACCCAAGCTGGTCAGTCAGAAGCTCTCTCTAGTATTTTCATATTTCACAGAGATAACCAGAAATGGAAGGTTGTAGGAGCTTAGACATCTCATGGCAACATCTTAGAAAGAAGATCAGATGCCTGCTGTTCAAATCCTGCCCTTTGCAAGTCTTGGCTATCTAGTTCTTCCTTCAATGAGTGAACCCTATCAGTATCCTACCATAAGTCACCTTTTCTTTCTCTACCTTATTACTTGATTATTTTACTACCCATCTTAATCTCAGTACACTTTTACTTTTGACATTGTTATTTTAGTATCCATCTGCTTATTTTTTCACAATCAGACCTTTTAGGCTTCTAATGTTCTTATTCTTCATTCCAGATCAATTACTCATTTGCATGGTCATTACCATAGATAAACCCCATAACCTCAAGTTCAAGTATATGACTCTCTGACCAACACTCCTTTTAAATTTTAGTTTACTCTGCTGGTACTTTGAATCTAACAACTTTACATGAACTTTCTGATCCATTGATTCTATGGCTTTTCATTGTTATTCATTCCTTTCCTATGACCTCACATTTCTTCTTATATAGGTCAAATCTCCTGATCCAGTATTATAGTTACTCCCTTATTATACCCTTAATGTCTTGACTTTCCCTCATTCTGTCAAAACTTTTGGGGAAGAAAAACCTCAAAACTGATTAAACTTAAAACTGTGCTCTGACTCAGTTCTTGCACCAAGCTGCTGAACATGGCTGGGAAAACACAATTACACTGATTATTCTCACTTTAAATTTATGACTATAGGTTGTAGAATTATTGAGCTTTATCATCTTGTTTAAGAGGTTCCTAGTGTTACCTAAAATTCCACTAATACGTTTCTCTAATCATTCTTCTGTTCACATGGCTATTTCACGCCTTCTCTCTCTTTAAATTCCTTATAACTTCTCCCCACTTTTTATTATTAGTTGATGAATTTTTATTTCATGAAGAACTATTTCAAGCATCTTTTTAATTCTCCAAGGGAGAAATTCCAATATATCTATCCTTTCCATATATTTTGCTTTCCTTCTCAATTCTCTGTGCTTCTAAGGCCAATTCTTCTTCTTATAACTTGAACCTCACCATTGTGATAAAGATTTTATTCCTGAAATTATCTTATATCTGATACCTCATTGCTTTTCCCTTCTTTGCTACAACATACATATAAAAATGATATACTATGCATCCTATGAAAATCCTCCTATAACTCTTCACCTCTGCATAGTTTTCTGTTTCTGTTTTACTTTTTTTCCAAAGTGAAACTACTTGAAAGAATTTTCTAAACTCACTGTCACTTCACTTTTTTTCCCATCATGTTTTATTGAATTTACTCCAAGGAGACTTTTGTCCTAATTTATATAGTTTTTCACAGGGTCACTAATGATAAGTTCAATGTTTCTCAGTCTTCATCCTAATTGATCTCTCCATAATGGTTAACACAGTTAATTGATCCTTCCTTCTTGAAACATTTTCTTCATTGGAATTCTAGCATTTTCAACTTGCATTGATCTTTATCTCCTGGGCACTTCTTCTTGGCTTCTTTGCTGAATTTTTCTTATCTTTTCACCTTCTAAATGCTTGGAGTATCTCAAGTTTAACTTTTAGGTGTATTTTCTCCTGTATCTACAATCTGTTACTAAGTGATTTCATCCAGTTCTATAGATTTAAATACAAGAACTCTCGGATCAATTTCTATAGCTCTGTTCATCCCCTGAACATCTGACTTGTGTGTCCAACTACTTATCCTACACTGAACTTGGATGTCTTATTGAAATCTCTACTTAATATGTGCAAAACCGAAGTCCTTGATTCCAATATTAACTTGCTCCTACCATGGTGTTATCAATCTCAGTAAATGGCAAATCCATATTTCCAACTATCTTGGATCACACATTATTCAATGACACACATTCATGGAGCACATACTTTTTTCACATGGTGTTCTATGTGTTTGGAACACATCACTGAACAAGAGTTGGACATCTTTTCCTCTGCATTACTTACTTACTTTTCAGTAGTAATCATAAGTTTAATACTTGCTTTTCTCTTTTCTCCACATATCTTACATCCAAATGCATCAGCAAATCTTGGCTTTTCCCTTCAAACATCTTGCATATTCCAACCACTACTTTCAATTTCACTCTCACCACTGTAGTTCAAACTATTGTTTCCAAGGTGAACCAATCCAAAATCTGACTGGTTCTCTTGTTTTGGCTCTTGTCCCTCTACAGTGTCATTTCCCTAAAGCAAACAGATAGGTTCTTTGAAATTGAAGGTACAACTAATACCTTGCTAGTTAAAGCCATACAATAGCTTTTTTCTCACTCCAAGGAACATTTAAATTCTTATCTTTACTTATATGCTCAATGTCATCTGCCATCTGCTACCTTTCTCAACTTGTCTCTTCCTTTTATCACTCTGGTGACGTTGTACTTACTACACAGTGATCTCCTTGCTCATACTTGAATATGCCAAAATGTTCCTGCCCCAGGGTCTTTGCTCTTGCTTTAATTACTCTTTTTATTGAATATTCTTCCCCAGTCACTCTCTTCCTCATCCTGCTTTAGTTTTCCCCACACACTTTTTGGTCATGTGACATATGGTACAACTTATCTGTTCTTTGCTTTGCTTTTCCTCTCTCCCTCTTAGAATGTGAACATTATAAGAGCAGGACTGAGCATATCCCTAAAATATTTAGGGAAAAGCTAATCAAAATTGGCTTCTTTGGTTTACTTTCAAAAACAGTATGAGAAAATTTTATTGAATTTCCTCAGTTTTCTTTTAAATATGTCCTTGGATCCAAAAGAGTCTACTCTTTCTCAGTCTATTCTTTCCATGAGTATGTACATGAACCCTTAATCATAAAAATATGTTTACATTTGGTTTGTTTTCCATAAGGTGTTCCACTTCCTTAGCTAAGCCTTACTTAATATCGACTCTTACTTCAGTGTGCTGAACTAACTCCTAGATAACAAAAACATCATTAAAATCCGCAGGTAGTGCTAGGTGAATACTGCTGCTCTTCTGTATCTCTGCTCAGTCAGGCTACAAATAATTATTTTAATTGTTTCTTATTAAATCCCTAAAGCTTTTAAATTGTTTTTATTTTTTAAAAAATCTCCCCCAAATTAGTGATACCTCTCTTTCCACTCACCATAGGTCTCAGCTCTTCTTCCTATTCCCAAGGAAAATAAATATTTAGTTGCATGTATATCTAAAGGAAATTAAAATATAATTTTTTAAAAAAGACAAAGAAATATTTTTTAAAAACTGAAATATTTAGTCCCTTTCATCTGTTTGAACTTGAATACTTCCTTTTCTTGCTGCTTTTCCTTTAAAATTAGAATCATTTGTATACACAAGCTGAAGGTTAAATATATAGTAAAGAAACAAGAATTGTATTCCATCTTTACACAAGCTTGGCAATAGATAATACTGTATTGGCATGTTAATCCAATTCTCTTCCTGTCCTACATATGTATTTATAGCAGTTTACTTGTATATTCATTCCTTTCATTCAATAAATATTCAATCATATGTTCTTTGGGGTTGGTACAGAAGCCTGAGAATGGGATGATATTTAGCTATTTTATTCTATCATTGAAGCTGTGGTATACAGCAGGTCTCTTGCAGTATTCTGATTCCATTTGATATTGTTCCACAAAGAATGGGTATATGGACTAGAAAATGAAAGCATTAGTGCTAGAAGGAATCTCAGAGATGATATAACCCTCATATAGCCCAGGGTTTTTATTGACAGGTGATAAAAGTCTTAGAAAGCTGAAGTAACTAGTTTATGATCATATAGACATTTAATGATGGAACTGGTCCCTAACCCATGCTTCCTGATTTTATATCAATTTTGTACTGGACATTATCATTCATCATAGATCTGAAACTGACTCAAGAATTGCCTAAAGAAATCTCGATGCTTTAAAATGAGATTTCAAAATATTTCATTTAAAGTTGGGGGAAGAGGTAAGATTATTTTGTGTTTAAATAGGCTATGATTCACTTAATATCTCAACTATTACTAAAACTCACACCTCTAGTTTCTTACTAGGATCAAAATGCTGTATCACTATCACTATGAATTTAACAGTGAAATATGTTTTAATCAAAGTAATTTTCTGTTAGCCTGGCTGTATTTTAGGTTCTTGATTTCATTCCCTCTTTAACCCAGATTGCCTAGGGCTAGTGAAAAACTGGTTTGATTCCTTTTTCTAAAGGTCATGTAAACATGTACGCTTAGTGAATTAGATGCAAATTCAATTCCCTGATCCCGATGCTCCCTAGTTAAGTTCCTTTCCTATTCTTCATGTGTAAGCTCACATCCGACAGCAGAATATTGACTTCTGAGCTACGGTGAAAATCACAATTAAAAAAAAAAAAATTTCACATCTGCTTCATAAAGCAGACTTTTAGGGAATTGGGTAGACCGAAGTATTCTTTATTAAAACATTTTCAATACTGTTATTGCTCCTTCTTTATGAGGTATTTGCAGGATTTTTCCCTTTTTGGTTCTCCTTTTAGAAGAACAGATCTAATTTGCCACTTAATATTGAATTAAATAAGGCAGGTTTAAATACAACACAAAGATTAAAAATTGTGATGCTGTAAAATATCTATTGAAATGCATAAATTCATCATAAATATAAAGTCAGAAAAGATTTACAAACCATTTTTGGGTTTTTTTTAATATTAAGGTTCAATTTTTGTTTGTGCATATACAATTAATAGAGGTCACATATTAATAATGGTTATCTTTAAGTGGTGAGAGACTAAGAATTTTATCCTTTTCTTTATGCCTGCTTTATTTTTCTAAATTTTATACAGTGAATATGTGTTCATCTTTGATTAAAAAAAAGAAAGACTATATAAAAAAGCTTGTTCAACCTTAATATTATTGGAAATCTAAAATAATATGTAAGTACTATAGTGCAAAACCAATCTTGTTTCATTTAAAAGAAAAGCAATAATACATGTGAATTAAACTGAGAAAATAGAGATTCGTGTACTTTTAACATCATGGTGATTCTGAAACCAAAGAATTACTAAAAGCTAAATTTTAATTGGTATAGTATATGTTTAATCCATTTTTGAGCAAAATTTGCATAATAAAAATAAATGATGATCCTGATTATTTTTGACAGAAGAAAATAAAAATCTTGTTTTAAAAATTTAAGTTTTAAGAAGAGTTCATTCTTTTTTAAAATTCAAATGAAACAGTAGGATAACATAGAGAAAAAATTTTAAAAGCATTTGAAATATTATTGCCATTACATTTGACAGTTTTAATTTGCTCTGCTTTGTACAACTTTATCTATATGATATATTCTGCCTTTGGATTATTTCCTTGGGCTAAATTCCAGAAATACCAGCTTAAAAATATAAACATATTTATAGTTTTTGAAACATATAGTAACATTTTTCCCTGAGTTGTTCAATTTAAACTGCAGACAGATAAGAATGAATGGGTGCTACTTGCAAACATACATTCATATGAGGTTACAATGTCACTTTAAAATTTTACTAGTTTAATAATATAAATGGCAACTTGTTTTTTTTTCAATTGACAGTTCTTGTAAATAACCAGTGAGTCTGCGCATTATCCCATATGTTTGTTTACTAATTATCAACTGTCTCTTCATGATTTCTACCATAGTAGTGTCTTGATTTTTTTAATGAATTTTTATGAGCTATTACAGATGAATTAACCCTATCTTTCAAATATTTTCCTGGTGTACTTTTATTTCATATGTTTTTTTCTATGATGTAAAATTTTAAATGTCTCACAACTTAATCTGCTCATATTATTGCTATTTTTCCTATGCTTTAATATTTTAAAGCATTACCATATTCTACACCACCACTAAACATGTTTCTTAGATTGACCAGTGTAAACACAGATATACAGCGTCTTGCTCTTTACCAATCTTGGAACTGTATTTTGATTTTATTCTATGCCTCAAAATATAGCTTCAAGTCCACAATGTGCTCATGAGTAACATGGACTTTGCTAACAATTTCATGGGGGGACCAAAGGTATTGCAATATTCTAAAGTTTTTCATGGCCAAACCTACTACCTATTTCAAATAGATATTCCTATGCACACCCCAAATTCCCTTTGTATATGTTAAAAAAAACTCTTCTTTCTTCTTCTCTCCTATTTTTTCAGTCTCTGAAATCTTTTCCATTTTTTCAAACAATTCAGAGCTTGCTCCAGTTTTGCCTGACTAGTCTGAGTTAGGACAGCAAAAGCCCCACATGTAACTGAACTTAATTTCAGGTATATGGTGTCAGTTGGTGGTCTAGTTTCTTTTTTTTTTTTTTTTTGCATGTATCAGTCCCATTCTCCCAACACCACTTATTGAAGAGGCTATCTTCACTCCATTGTGTGCTCATGCCCCCTTTGTTAAATATTAATTGACCGTAGAGGCTTGGGTATATTTCTGGGTTCATTTCTGGGTTCTCTATTCTGTTCCATTGAATTATGTGTCTCTTCTTATGCCAGTATCAGGCTGTTTTGATTACAGCAGTTTTGTAGTATAGTTTGATATTGAGTATTGTGATTCCTCCTACTTTATTCTTCTTTCTCAAGATTGCTGAGGCTATTTGGGGTCATTTTTGATTCATATAAATTTTTGAAATATTTGTTCTAGATCTGTGAAATATGCCATTTATCTTTTAGTAGGAATTGCATTGAATGTATAGATTGCGTTGGGTAGTATGGACAATTTAATGTTGTTGATTCTTCCAATCCATGAACACGGTATATGCTTCCATTTATTTGTATTTGCCTTCATTTCTTTCTTTAGTGTTCTATAGTTTTCTGAGTACAAGTCTTTTATCTCTTTGGTTAACTTTATTCCTAAGTATTTTATTTTTCTTGTTACTATAGTAAATGGGATTTCTCCCCCTAGTTTCTGTTTCTGATATTTCATTATTGGTGTACAAAATTGCCTTTGATTTCTGAATAATGACTTTGTATCCTGCTACTTTGCCAAATTCACTTATTAGGTCAAATAGGTTTTTTGGCAGAGCCTATAGGATTTTCTATGTACACTATTATGTCATCTGCAAATAATGACAGTTTTATTTTTTCCTTTCCATTTTGGATACCTTTAATTTCTTTTTCTTGTCTCATCATTGTGGCTAGAACTTCCAGTGCTATGTTCAGTAAGAGCGGTAAAAGCAGACACCCTTGTCTTATTCCTGATCTTAAGGGGAAAGCTGTTAGTTTTTGCCCATTGAGTATAATGTTGGCTGTATGTTTCTCATATATGACTTTTATTTTGTTGAGTTATGTTCCCTCTATTTCCATGATCTTGATTTCTCAAAACTCAATAAGTACCTGTTATTGCTCAATATTGTGTTTAGTGTTTTACATCTTACCTCATGCACTTAATCAACAAACAATGGTCATTTCTGAGGAGCAAGTTCAACTGCTATGAAAAACACATTTTTTCCCCTGACTGTTCCGTTGATATTTTTATTACAGTTTTTTTTAATTTCAACTCTTTCTTCTAACTGTAGTTTATTTTTTGTATAAAAAATCAAGTCAACTTAATTACCTTTTAAAATGTTAACTAGTTAAATAACATTTATTAAATAGATATTTATCAGTTAGTTAATTCAATTTTATTGACTAGCTGGGCAAGGTGCTTAAGGTCTCTACTTTCAGAAAACACACAGGGAAGGAAAGAGATGTAGAAAAGCTCACTCTAATAAAACATGTTCACTGCTGTAATAGAGATACAAATAAAATGTTCCAGGACACCCTGAGGTTATTTAACAGAAATTGAAGGATAGAGGAAGGCTTCATAAGGTGACAAACTGAAGGGCAAGTAGAAGTGGGACAAGAAGGAAAAGTAGAATAGCCTTTAAGTTAGACATTAAAGAATAATGTGAAAAGAATGAATGAAACAACACATGGACTCTAAATATACCCCCTTGTTCTTTCAAGAAAGCAAAAATCATCACACACATCAAGAACAAAGCCAACTTACAGTAGTTTCACTATTAGGACTCGGTTCTCCTGAGACTCGGGCAAGCATAATACTCTGCTGTATTACTTTTGGGTTAATGACATAATACTAACATTTGTTATGACAACTACACTGCTGCTGCTGCCCATGGGGTAGTTTTTGCTCTTACCTCAAAACAAAACCAGCAAAGCAGAATTAATCATTGATAAGACATTTCTACAGAGAACTAGCTTTAGACAAATCAATGTAACTTAAAAAAATTGATAATAACTATAAGGTGTAGATATTTTATGGTTTTACTGTGGGCTCCTAATATCTTATTTTCAAGTTAAAAACATGACCAGGAATTACATTGCAAAGGATATATTATAAGTGTTTGTCTAAATAGCGTGATGTGAATCAATTAAATACTTAGAAATTATGGCATAGTCTATGCTCAAAAAAAGGGAAAAAGTTGAAAAAAAAACTACATTGTGTCCTGCAACAATCACGGAGGCCCACAGGATATTTTTTAGAGTGCATATTTTTCTCCAGCAGGCATACACACAGAGCCTACATTTTATTTGGACATTGGCATAACAAGTAATAAATTATTTTTTTTGTTTTCAGAAGTATATTATGGATCTGCATTCGTGATTATTTGGTGAATTTAAGAACGTAACTATATAGAATTCGAAAGTCATACAGTTTGTAGAATTGTTCAGGCCTGTTCATAAAGATTTATTTCCCTGGGCTATCTTTAAAAACACATGTGTATGAGTGTGTCTTTTCTCATACTTCATTTTTCTTATGTATTGTGACATAGTAAGAGGCAATAAAAGAACCAAAGCACAATGGACTATCTACAAGGAGAAAAAATATTTGTAAAGAAAAAATAATTTTATACATATTTTTCTGCTTCAAGCAATTACTTTTAATAGATTTTTTCTTCTTTTCTCCCCTTTTTCACTTAAATTACTCAAAGTGGTTGAAGAAGCTATAGCACCAGTGGACTAAAAATATAGCTAGTTTACAAAGTAAAATCCATTTGTCCGGTGAGTTGAAAATACAAAAAAAAAAATGGCCATCATATTGTTCATTAATTCATTAGGTAGAATCGCTTGCTCTCAGGAAAAATAGCTTAAGCAGAGACTTATCGGAAAGATCTAAAATTCCATTTTGAGACTTGTCTGGCAGTGCAGTACATTTTATGCGACCAAATATAAAGCAATTCATACATTTAAAAACTCATGGCAAGCTCAACAGGTCCAGAAGGCACTGGTTACTCGTGGTGTCTAGACATGGAGAAACTATGACCTCAGTTAGAGCAGCCCAATATTTACTTTTCCTTCCCAAAGAGCAGTGTACCTCATGATCACAGTACACGGGGCAGCTGAGAGAGGGGCAACACACAGATTCCAAAGGCAGCGGCACTCTTCAAACACAGTGTGGGCACAGACACGACAGAATTGAGAATTTTCATGAGGAAACCTACTTAGACCGCATATAAAAATATTTCTGTTGGAAAGCCACCGTTTTCTCTTCGCCATGAGAAAAAGGTGCGTATCAAAATCAATTCGCTCCTTCAGCAATTAATGAACTAATGAATATTCCATGCCATCAAGCATGAAAAACATCTTGAAATATGTCTTATGCTGTGGATGTTAACTTGATTCGCTCTCACTTTGCCTCTGAGTTGCGTGGATCACAGTTTAATGCTCTCAGAAGATCAGAGCATTTTACATTTGATCTCAATTGGACTGTTTTTTGTGCCAACCAACCAAGTAGTTAATCATTTGATTATCTGGTAAACAACACCCCCCCAATATTATTTTTCACAGAAAAATCAAGATACTTGGGATCGTACAGGTCCTGTACAGACTTGAATAGCCTGAGAAAGAAGTACAGGTTTTCGAAAGCTCCATTTTATAGTGTCTTCACATCTCAGTAACATCTGAAGTGTGCCTCCTGTTTGCACAAAACACCATAGCGTGGACACCCTTTCTAGTGCCAGCACGCACCACAGGCTCTGTCATGCCAGGCTTCCTCTGGCTTAGGCTTGGGGTATTTCATGCCAGGACCTGAACTGCTTAATAACGAAGGGGCTTCCTCCAAATTATGTATCTCTTACCAGATGTGTGTAAAGCTTTAAGCCATAAACATATACCCCATCATGGTACTTAAGAGACATTAAAGAATAGTGTAATAAAAAAAAGAATTTAAAAAAATGAAATGACTCCTTCCCAACCACCAAACAACCCACCGCACATAAAACAAAACAAAAAAAGGGTCTTTGTGAGTTACCAGCAAAGTGATTACTTTATTTTGCTTCCTACAAACATCATGCATATAAAGGGGGATGCAGCAACATGACTATTTCTCTCATATAAGAGTTGAAGAGGCAGTTGAGATGGATTTGTGGGGCCCAACAGGTAAGCAATAAGGTGATAGGGAGGAATAGCTCTTACCTCGGCCATGGTAAGGAAGGAAATGAAGAGGAAGAGAACTGGGGAGCTCTGAGGTGTGGCTGTTTTCTCTGAATATCAACTTATTATATTAGCCTGTACATAAGCCAAGCATTTTTTATTTTTATTTTTTTAATTATGAATTTATTTGTTTGTTTGTTTGTTTGTTTATTTTATTTTTAGAGAAAGGGGAAAGGAGAAAGAGAGGGAGAGAAAAATCACTGTGTGGTAGTCTCTCACTCACACCCCCAACTGGGGACCTGACATGCAACCTAGTCATGTGCCCTGACTGGGAATCGAACCAGTGACACTTGGCTCTCAGGCTGACGCTCAGTCCACTGAACCACAGCAGCCCGGGCTCATAAGCCAAGCATTTTAATGATGACAACAACACAGCAAAATAATGTTAGGGATGTTCGTGATCTTTTTTTGTTTTTTTTCGTCCATGATTCCCAAGGCCATACTTGAACGAAAGGAGAGATAGCTTAACATTTCCTTTGCATGATCAGAGTCGTGTGGCCTGGGTTGGGATTTTGGCAAGCAAGTTTGAACAGAAGGGAGAGTACCACTGTGGAGTCATGGGATTTATTTACTGTCAATGGCCACAAGAAGTACATGCCCCCTCTCCTTCTTCACAACCAATGAGGTCCATAGAGAAAATGCTACCTTCCTACAGTCCACCTGATGTCAAACAGGAATAAAAAATGAAATGTGCCCAAAGTCACAGAACTTATGAAGAGTAAACGAGGATGCAACATTTGACATCTCTGTTTATCAGGTGAAAGCACCAATCAGATCATGACTGGCAGTCAAATCACCCACCTGTACTCTCTTTCCAGAGTGAGACAAGATAAGAGCCATTGCACTGCATCGAGCTGGGGCTGGTCAAAAGATTTATAATTTACTAGCAGAAGAATCTGAAGGTGTTTCCATTGATTGCATGTCCCCCAGAGGACAAGACTGGTGTCTTTGTTCCCCCCTCACCTCAAACATTATTTCTGGTTTTACTAAGGGATGGTTGAACAATCTCCTGAAATATTATTTTTTTCTTTCATAGAGCAGATATCTTTTTGTTTTTCTTGTTTTGTTTTCTTTCTTCCTTTCTTCTTTTCTTTTTCTTTTTTTAGATTTAGGGTGAATAAAGCCTTAGCTTGATAGAGGTTTCAATCTATTTTTTTAGCACACATGAAAATGCTCATCTTATGTCTTAATAAATTCTATGACCCACAGATGTTAAGCAGACAGCTTTGAGATTAGATTAACCATGGTTCAAATGTCTAGGCTCCTTTTTTAGGCAACTGACTTTACCTACCGGAACCTCAAATTTTCTTTTCCTAAAATAGATATTGATTTATATAAAAGCATTAAATACAGGAGAGTTGCATATTATATTTTATTTTTATTTTTTATTTTTTAAATTTATTTATTTGTTTGTTTATTTATTTATTTTTAGAGAGTGGGGAAGGAGAGAAAGAGATGGAGAGAAACATCACTGTGTGGTTGCCTCTCACTCGCACCCCCAACTGGGGACCTGACATGCAACCTAGTCATGTGCCCTGATTGGGAATCGAACCAGCGATACTTGGTTCGCAGGCCAACGCTCAATCCACTGAGCCACACCAGCCAGGGCATATTATATTTTAAAACTTACTTTAATGTTCATTTCTTCTTGTAGGATTTCTGTGTGGTTAGAATGAGACTGGTGTTTTTAAACTATGTGCTGAGAAAGAGAGGGCTCAGGTATAAGGACTGTGGAATTGAGAGTAAGTTGGAGAATGTAGACTTGTCCAATGAAGGCAGCTCCTATTTAGATTGGGCCAGTTATTGTATGCAGAAATATAGGCCCAGTGACCCCAGATTTATTTAATAGATATTTATTGAGTGGCTACTACATTCACATTTTAGACAATGAACAAAATCAGCAAAAGCCATGCTCTCCCAATTGGCTTTCATAAATAAGTAAATTAAGTTCCATACTAACAAAGATGTTGTATAGAAAAACAAAACAGAGAAGAGTAGTAGGGAGCTTGCAGGGTGCAATTTTTGAATGGATAGTCAGAAGAAGAGTGCAAATAAGGTGATCGGTAAGCTAAAGACTTGTGAAGTGAAAACTTAAAGGAGATGAGGACAGGATCATTATAAATATCTGCATCTGGAGTGTCCTGAGTTCTAAATAAAAAATAAAAAATAAATCTAGATTTTTCAACTGAGATCTTTTAATTACAAATTATTTTAAACATTAGATGGGCCAAACAAAACATCAATAGACCTCATTTATATGTTCAGATAGTCTGTTTGTGACTTCTATCAAATCCAACTTATCGTTCATTTTAATGCAAAAATACCAATTCTGCATTTTATGCCTACTTTAATCTCAATAGCCCACTTTTCATTCTTCTTTATTGTTGAACATTAGATACAGCAGATTCTCATGGCTTTTTGCTAGAATCCTTAGGATGCATGTTCATCAATGATGATCCTGTCTCTGTTTCAGCTGATGTTTTGATTCTCAGTACTAGGATTTGGGCAAATACTTTGTGGGAGAGAGAAATGTGAGTGTATGTTGTGTACTGCCTCTTAGATTTTATTTTTCTGAAATTATTATAGGTATAATTTGCCTTGATTACTTACTCAATAAACTTTACTGATCATTTTCATTATCACTGACTATAATATAGTGGGAGCTATTTAGCAAAAAAGAACCAGCAATAGGCCACTAGTTTGCTGAGATGTAGTTTTCTTTCATTTTATGTTACTAAATGTACCAGTTGATCTTGTTATCTTGATGCCATCAGATCCCTTTATTGTGGGTATTGTTTATTGTTCTAAGAACTTCATGTCATATCAGCAGATTGTATTCAAACTCTATCAGCATTTTATTGTCTCTGAATCAGCTGGGTAGTTATGCCACAAAAATTTACTCCACTTAGAAGAAGAAAAGGAGCCCATATAGTTTTTTTTCTAGCACCACTAGCTTTAATTGGGTCAAAAATGGAAATGTTTACCATACTCACATCAGAGAATGATTGATGGCACTCGTGTTAATACAGGTTATATTCCATTATAGCGATTCCCTTGCCAAAATAAATTTCTATATAAAAAATTATTTTCAGGCCCCAGTCTACAAGTATACTTCCAAGTAATATTTAATTTATTCACTCATCAGGGAAGGAATCAAGAGAGATTTGACATTTGAGCAAGGCCTTAAAGGATTGGAGGACTGATAAAATTTATACTTTGGACTAGAAGGGAGAAAGGATATTACAGGCTGAAGGGACAAGTTAAGAAAAACATTAAATACAAAAAAAAATTACAACATTAAAAGATTTAGCAAAATCTTTTTTGTTTGTTATATTTCATTCCAAATAAAATCTTTAGATGCTATCTGCAAGATACTCCCTGCTTCTAGGCAGATTAATTAGCACTATTTTTCTCTTAGAGCTTCTTCTATCTCACTATCTTCCTCATAGTGTACTTAGATTGCCTTTTGACTGATGACATCCTTGTCTCCATACTAGCTGATGCATGACTTGAGGGTGAAAACCTTACATCCTAATTCTCAATTCAAGAGTAGTAGCAATAGTATAATTTCAAATATTCATTGGCTTTCTAGTCTGTAGCAGACACTGTGCTTAGCAGTTGACAAACATCTACCTTGGGTAATCCTTGCTGTGTTATATTACGTTATAGAGTACTATCATTTTCAACATTTTACAAATGAGGTAAATGAGTACAAATGGGTTTAGGACACTTGCTCTGGGTTCCATTAGTGAGCGACAGGACCGAGATGCAATGTAAGCATGAATGTCTCCAAAGCATATAATCTCCTCCACCGTGATGCTCTTCCTCCTATTCCCTAGCACAATGCCATATACATGCTAGGTGCTCAAGAACTGCTTGTTGAATAAAGAAAGGAACGCATGATGAAGAGTGTTTCAAATATATGCGAGGGAGAGAAGTATAAAACAACTTGTATGACTTCCCTGTGGTTAAAAATATCTGTCTGTGCATCAGTGAAGAACCTTCCTAGTGTTGGCAAAACAAACAACCTCTTAGAGTTTTCAAAACGGGATTTGCCCTGCATGTGTTTAAAGTAGAAATCCTCGGGGCATTCCTGCAAAGGCACATCCGCCCAGACTTGAAAGGCAAGTCCCTCCAATCCTTCTAATGATGGCAGAACCGAGACCTGCTAAAGGGGCACCCCATTCAGCTTTTCCAAACAGTCTTACCAGCACCGTCCCGGCTTCGTTTAATCTTAAACGGCAAGAAGAGCCCTTACAACCAGCTTCTGGAACACAGCCCGGCCCCCACAGTGCCTGCTGCTACAGGTCTCCCTGACTTGCGACACGTGCTCAGGATGGATGATGGCAGAGTTTGCAAGCACCGCTCTAGGGGGTGCAGAACTAGGGAGAGCAGAGGCAGGGTGGGCAGAAGAAAACGTGGACAAGTTTGGGCCGGATACAGGTGAGTAGGACACAGCTAGGAAACCACAGCAGTACCAGAGGCTCCAGCGCTGGCGGCAGACTGATCTGTTGTAGGTTTTACTGTCAAGAGGGTTTGGCAGAACGTCCATAGCTAGAGGAGGGATGTTGGAGGTGGAGCCAGAACACTGGAGGTCACAGCGACCTACTCTGTAAAGAGAGTCTGAGGCTGTTTCTGCACAAGCTAGCAACTGGGAAGTCGGCCCTGCTTGACAACTTGGAAGCCCACTCACCAAGCTGACCTATTATGTTTGGGTACTCATGGCAGGTGAGCAGTGCACACAATACCTTTTGTAGTGCGACCATCAGGAATGGAAAAATGAGTCACTTACTTCCTAAATTTGTAACGTACTCACCAAAACTAACACAGTGATTGGAAAAATTTACCTAAATGAACAATCCAGTGGTTCCTGCTTATGTCCTCTTCTATTTAAATATCTTTTTCTCCATTGCGTATTCTTTATTATTGATAATATCCAGTACATTGTCAAAGCATTGACTGTTTTATACTAAATCATTATATCTCAAGTTGTCCTGAATTAATTCCCTCAGAATACATTTTAATGGAATCACATTATTCATTCAAGTTATTAAAGAGTATATAATGTAATTAAGATGCATCCATTTTCTTTAAAATTCAATGATACAAAAACAACTTGATTTAAAAAATGGGTGAAAGACTTAAATAGCTATTTCTTCAAAGAAGATATACAAATGGTCAATTAGCACATGAGACATGCTCAGTATCACTAATCATCATGGAAATATGAATCAAAACCACAATGAGATACCACTTCATAACCATTAGGATAGCTATTATACATTTTTAAAAGCCCAGAAACTAGCAAGTGTTGATGAAGATGTAGAGAAATTGCAACTCCTATGCAATGCTGGTGGGGATGTTAAATGGTGCTGCTGCTATGGAAGACAGAATGGTGGCTTCTTACTAACTAAAAATAGAATTACCATATGATCCAGCAATTTCACTTCTGGGTATATACCCAAGAGAATTGAAAACAGGGACTCAAAGAGATATTTTTAAAACCGGGTTCAAGACTTCAGGCCAAGATGGAGGCTTAGACGGACGCGCTAGGTCTCCCTCTACAACTAGAGAGGAATACAACTACTTCAAAACAAAGGATAACTAGAAATTCCAGAAAATAAAACTACACGGAAGCCCAACGTATGAAGTTATAAACCAGCGGCGCCCTTTGGGCAGGTAAGAGCGAAAGGGGGCGGCGCTGTTTGCGGTCGCACCTGGGACAGCGGCAGGGAGAACAACCCCGGCTGCAGTCGAACCCCCGGCAGCTCGCGACCCCAACGCTGGGGAAAGCAGCCACCACATCGCCTTGAACAGTGAGGCCCAGGGGGGGTGGGAGGACGGATCCCAGTCTCCTAGCGGAATAACTGTGTGAATCCATCTTGGACCCCCGCCCCCAAAGAAAGCGCCACAGGGCTGCGAAATAGGTCACGGACAGGCACCGGTCGCTGGATTGTGACGACAAAGCACCACGGCACAACAAGAAAGGCTGCCGAACGGCGCCGGTTGCTGGGTCATTACGAGTACACAGGCACTGCCCCCTACAGCCGGCCCAAGAAAACAAAACGCATCTGTCAAAATGAGGCAGACAACTATAGAAATCCCGGTAGCACAGCTCACCAGGCAACAGATGGAGGACCTGACAGATGAACAGATAAGAAACCTGTCAGATGCTCAGTTCTGGGCCATTGTTATCAGGTGGCTTACAGAATTCACAAAAGATCTGGAAAAAGATGAGAAAGAAGCGAAAAACACTCATAACAAAAGGAACAAAACCACATACGAGACAGATGGTGAGGAAAAAAAATCCAGAGTTCATTTCAGCAAACCGGAATATGGAGAAGGAACAAGCAGTCAACCAATGCAGCGAGAGGAAATGGGAAGCAACGATGAGAGGATCAGAAACCTCTGGGACAGCTATAAAAGGCCCAACATAAGAATCATCGGTTTGCCAGAGAGCGAGGAAGATGAACTAGAACTTGAAAAATTGAGTGAAAATATAATAAAGGAGAACTTCCCAGACTTGGGGAAGGAAATAGACTTACAGGTCCAGGAAGCACAGAGAGTTCCAAAAAAACTGGACCCAGGGAGAACCACTCCAAGACACATTATAATCAAAATGTCAAAAATTAAAGATAAAGAGAGAATCTTAAAAGCAGCAAGAGAGAAGAAAAGAATTATGTACAAAGGGGTCCCAATTAGACTATCAGCTGACTTCTCAAGGGAGACCCTGCAGGCAAGAAGGGACTGGCAAGAAATATTCAAAGTAATGAAAATCCAAAACCTACAACCACGAATACTCTATCCAGAGAAATTGTCATTCAGAATAGAAGGACAGAGAAAGTGTTTCCAGGACAAAATAAAACTGAAAGAGTTCATTAGATCCAAACCACTGTTATATGAGATGTTAAAGGGACTGGTTTAGAAAAAGGAGGATCAAGACAATGAAATCTAAAATGAAAACTGCATCACAAGAAACAACAGAAGCTAGGGAATTGAAACAAAGGCAAACTAAACAGGCAACGAGAGTGGAAAAAGAACTATAGGTACAGGGAACATATTGGGGGGAGGTCAACAGGGAGGGGGAATGGGGAGAGGGAGGGAGATGATATAGGAATTAAGGATCATGGTAGGAGAGAATGGAATAGACAGAGAGAGGTTGAGAAGAACTGTATGCACAACTAATGGACATGATCTAAAAGGGGGGACAACTGGAGGGAGGGGGGCCACCGGCTGGAGGGGAGCAGAGGGAAGGGAAATTGGCACAAATGTAATATTATAATCAATAAAACACATTAAAAAAAAAAAAAAAACCGGGTTCATGATGAAGTGATTCACAGTGGCTAAAAGATAGAAGAAACCCAAAGGTCTATTGACACAAGAATGAATAAACAGAACATGGTCTATGCATACAATGAAATGTTATTCAGCCTTAAAAAGGAAAGAAATTCTGACATATACTATATTATGGCTGAATCTTGGAGATATTATGCTAAGTAAAACAAGCTATTCACAAACTGTACTGTATGATTCAATTTATAGGGGACACCTGAAACAATCAAATTCACAGAGAAAGGAAGTATTATGGTGGTTGCCAGGAGGGATGGAGAAATGGAAATTTATTGGAGGAAGAGTAAAAATATATGATGGGGGAGCCCCCAAAAATGAAGTTTATTTATTAAAAATTGTGTATTTTTTCTTACTTGTTTAAACTTTGATCACCTTCAATGTACTCTCCATTTGATGGAGATACACCTACTGAAACATTTTTCCCACTGTTCAAAACAGTTTTTGAACTCATCAGTTTTGATGCCTTTTAGTGCTTCTGCTGGTTTTTGTTTTACCTCTACCATGTCGGCAAAATGTTTCCCTCTGAGGACTTTCTTCAATCAGGAAAACACAAAAACGTTGCTGGGGGCGAGATCAGGTGAATAGGGAGAATGGGGCACAGGAGGTTTTTGGTCGAAAACTGCCAAACACTCGGTGTGGCATGGGCATGCATTGAAAGTCTTTCAAAAAAAGAAAAATCACTGAAGCCAAACACAGTCTCTTACAACAACACCAGCTGGTGCACTGATACAGATGGGTTCCTAGAACACTCACCTGGGCGGGGAAGCCTGTACTACGAGGGGCCCACCCTCCAGGAGATAATTCCAGTTTTTTGGGGGGGGGTTTCCTTCATAGTTTCAGTTTGGGAAGGTGAAAAAAATTCTGGCAATGGATTAATATGATGGTTGCACAATAATGTGAATGTATTTAATGTCTCTGAACACTATATTTAATGGTTAAAAGGGTAAATTTTATGTACATAATGCCACAATTATTTTTAAAAATGCATTTATTCTTAACCCTTTGAATTTTCCCAAAAGTGCCAGCGTCGCTCCCAGTAACTCTTTTCTCAATGGCTATAAATGTAAATAATGATGGACTAATTTGATTTTTATGTTTTGTTCTCTTTTTTTGTACCTCAGGTTATATATTGATATAATTTTTTCTCATGTTGATACAAATTTCAAATTACACATGGCACTCAAAGGGTTCAATACTGTTCTTCATATGTTACATATGTACACATATTGTATAGGTTATTTAGATAAAATGATACACACTTTATTATACTTCATGGCTCAATCAAGAACTTTTACCTGGTAGTTTTTCTCTGTGTAAGTATTGATTTTATAAGCTGAATTTCTAACCTAACCATTGTATAGGATGCAACGCCACTGAATGTGCTCTTTAAGTTTTTAAAATATTGGTTATGGCAGAAAGGTGAAACAAAGTACCCTGGGTACACGCTATGGAATAAAATATAGGGCACACTGTAATAGGTTATTGTTCAATTTCCAAAATTTTTTTCTCAATTCATTAGGTCACTGAGCATCCAAATCTCAAATGACATCTCCATTTCCATTTTCACTGAGTAGCCATGAAGTGGAGGGTCCCTTTTGTTTGTAAGAATCATCTGTCAAGACTAGAGCCAAAGACTCTTATTTTCTGGAAGAAAACTATAACATAAATAGACTTTATATGAGTTTATATTGCTTTATGAATTTTTGCTGACAAAACACATCGAAATTGATTGTACATGTTACTTTTTTGTAAGCATTATCACCAGCAGTCTAAAAGGAAAATGCATGAAAGCTATAATAAATTGAGAAATTCAGATTTATTATTTTCAAACATTATGTTGATTGTCTAATCACCTGTCAGCTTAGCCATCCCTTTGTAATACGTTGTTGAAAAGTCCACTGTTGTCTACAGTGTCATTCCTAAAGCACCCCCACATTTTTCTGTTCTCAACATAAGGAATTCATTTTCTACTCATAGTACCTTTTGCTGCGATCACATTCAATTATGTGAGTCTTGGTGACAAACTATCCCTGAGAGCTATTATTGGAACTAGAAACAGGAAAACAGTGGAATCTCTGAGCTGGTTAACTTCCTTATTTTAGAATTAACAGGAGAGAGCAGAAGAGTCCCTGTGAAGAAAATGACATGTTTTGAAATGGCTGGAACTTCTTCTCAAGCATAACACCTACTTTGCAGCCATATGAAAAGGAATAATCCCTCCTTCCAGGAAAAAAATGGTAAAACAATCACAGAAAACCTTATTTCTGGCTCCTTTTAGAGGCAATTACATTTATTTCTCCTGACAATCTAGAACCAGAAGAAAACCTCCTGTGTTTAATGGACTGTGTAAAGAAACAAGGAATGGACATCTTGTGTGAATTTATTTATTTACTTAATTCTGGTTTTTGAGAGAGAGAGAGAGAGAGATTGGTTTGTTGTTCCACTTATGTTCACATTCCTTTGTTACTTCTTATATGTTCCCTGACCAGGGATCAAAGCTGCAACCTTGGCATATCAGAATGACGCTCTAGCCATCTGAGCTACCCAGCCAGGGCTTGTGTGACTTTAGTGGCAATAAAAAATACTGACCTTCTGGGACTCTCTGTTCTGTTCCATTGATCTATGTGTCTATTTTTATGCCAGTATCAGACTGTTTTGATTATTACGGCCTTGTAGTATAGCTTGATATTAGGTAGTGTGGTTTCTTCAAATTTATTCTTCTTTTTCAAGATTACTGTTGCTCTGTGGGGTCTTTTGTGGTTCCATATAAATTTTTGAAATATTTGTTCTAGTTCTGTGAAATATGTCATTGGAATCTTGATAGGAATTACATTGAATCTATAGATTGTTTTGGGTAGAATGGATGTTTTAATGATGATAATTCTTCCGATCCATGAACACAGTATGTACTTCCACTTATTTGTGTCTTCTTCCATTTCTTTCCTCCGTGTTTTATAATTTACCATGTACTGGTCTTTAATGTCCTTGATTAGGTTTATTCCTAGGTATTTTATTATTTTTGAAGCAATTGTGAGTGGGATTGTTTTCTTAATTTTCCTTTCTGTTATTCATTAATGGCATATAAAAATGCAACTGGTTTCTGGATATTCATTTTGTATCCTGCTACTTTTCTGAATTCATTTATCAGTTTGAATAGTTTATAGTCCATTAATATTCAAGAGGAAGCAAGTACATACAATGGGCTAAAGATAGTTTATTCAATAAATGATGTTGGGACAATTGGACAGATACATGCAGAAAAATGAAATTAGAACACCTTCTTACACCACAGGAATAAATTCAAAATGGATCAAAGACTTAAATGTTAGATCCAAAACCGTAAAAATTCTAGAAGAAAACATTAACAAAATAAAACAACAACCCACAGAATGGGAGAAAATACTTGCCAATACATCTGATAAGGGGTTAATATCCAAAATTTATAAAGTAGTTACAAAACTCAACACCTCTCCCAAAAGCAGCCCAATTAAAAATGGGCGAAGAGGACATACAGTTGGCCTATAGACTTATGAAAAGATGTTCAATGTCACTAATCATCAGAGAAATGTAAATTAAAACCACAATGAGATACCATCTCACACCTGTCAGAACGGCCATCATCAATAAATCAACAAACAACAAGTGCTGGCATGGATGTGGAGAAAGAGGAACCCTTTTGCACTGTTGGTGGAAATGCAGACTGGTGCAGCCACTGTGGAAAGCAGTGTGGAGATACCTCAAAAAGTTAAAAATGTATCTGCCCTTAGACTCAGTGATCCCACTTCTGGGAATATATACGAAGGAACCCAAAACACTAATTTGAAAGAACACGAGCACCCCTATGTTTGTTGAAGCAATATTTACAATCACCAAGATATGGTAGCAGCCCAAGTGTCCATCAATAGATGAGTGCATAACACAACTATGGGATATTGACACAATGGAATTCTACCCATTAAAAAAAGGAAAATTTTACCCTTTGTGACAGTATGGATGGACCTGGAGAACATTATGCTGAGTGAAATAAGCCAGTCAGAGAAAGACAAATACCATATGATTTCACTCATATGTGGAATCTAGTGAACAAACTGAACTAACAAGCAAAATGGAGACAGCCTCATAGATGGAGAGCAGGATGACAGCTGGTGGCAGGGGAGAGGTTAGGGTGGATGGATTGACCAAAAAGGAAAAAGGGCTCATGGACATGGACATCAGTGTGGTGATTGCTGGGAACAGAGGGGTATAAGGGGACTAAATGGTAATGGAAAAAAATACAATAAGGATTAAATCAAAAGAAAAAAGAAATAAAAAGTACTGGCCTTTAACATGGGAAACCTCAAGGGTACATCAAAAACTCTACTGCCAAAAGAGGAAGAGCTTATCTTGCCCGTCTTCGCATCTTACCAAGAAATTCCTGGTGGTGAATATGACCTAGCTCTAACCTGAGGCTTAGTTGTGTGATTGCTGTCTCTTTTATTCTGTGAAAGATAACCCTGGCAGGATATTGGAATACAGAATATTTGATTCTGTACTTAGAACTGAGATTTCAGTTGATAACATTATCAGAAAATCTGAAAAGCATGCTCCCTGACCTACCAGGAAACTTGATTGTTTTTTTCCTTGCCCATGGCAGAGTACATCAAAGAGTAACCTTTCACTTTGAAAGCATCAGAGTTTCAACATGTTTAAAGAGAGAGGGTAGAAAAATAATTCTATCTATAGCACACCTTATTTGTCTTACAATTTTACTACTAGTTGTTTCATAAAATTTTAATATTCCTAAACCTTCTCAAATCCTTACCATGAGATCTCATTTTGGGGAAGACCTGTGGAGACTTTCCCCTTCAGGCATTTCTCCAAACACCACAAACACTTTCTAACCCTATACAGCTCAGCCCAAAATATCTCATGTCAATAGGAGGCATTGAGACTATAACTCTTACAGCACAGGGACAGTGTCTTATTCAAGTTTATGCCCTCAAGCCTTGCACGGGTTTTGCCATGGTGGACAATCATGTATTGCTTATTTAACTTGAAGCTTATTGCAACATGCTTTATTTCCGAAGCCATATTCTTAGTGAATTTCACAGAGAAATCGGTTTGAATCAAAATAGTATTATAGTGAGGGTTCTAAGAATTGTTTTTATTATAGTGAGGGTTCCAAGAGTCCAAGAGTTGTGTATTTTTGTTGTTCTTTCTTTTTTAAGAAAAGTAACTTAAATCTTAAGAAATTTAATTCTTGGCCCTACACGTATCAACTTCAATAGCTAAACAAAATTATTTTTATTCTTAGGCAAAGACAATGTTTATCAGCTTGTGCAAAAGTCTGGAAATGTCACAGCTAGAAATATGGGCCATATTTCATACTGTCTAATCTTGTGGCCTATAACATTTTTTAATATTAAAAAAATTATATTCTCATATGGAAGAATAATTAATTTGGTGATATTCTGTGATTCTTGATAGTGGACGAGACTCTCTACTCAGCAATGTGGAGAGAAAGGTCCCATAATTCTAGCAATGAGTCTGATTCCAACAAGTTTTTTTTGCTTTCTCCCCCTCCTGCTAAGGTGCAGACAGGATGATTAACTCAGCAATTACTGCAGATTTGGGGTTTTGTGAGAACTGCAAAAAAGGATTGCCCTGTTTCTATGTTTCAACATAGCCTATAGACCTTCACTAGTGAAGGTCAAAAGAACCTATAGGAAACAAGAAGACACTAAGATTTAAAACCAGGAGGTGCTATCTATTTTACCGAGAACTGAGCAAGATTCATTTAATAAGTGAAATTTAAAGAAGACCTTGAAAGAGGAATATAATTTGGAAATACAAAAAGAAACTCACGCTAGGATATGGAAAATAAGTGTGTGAGAATGAAATAGAACAAGGCATGAGTGAAGAACAAGAATATTGATTTGACTAAAGCAGAGGTGAAGAGGTTAGGGACTTGCATGCGTAGCCTAAACATATTGTACTTCTTTTCATCTTGAGTACCCTGAATGGTGCTTGGCAAACAGTCTACCCTGAATTACTGAAACAAAATAGAAAAGGTTTTTCAAAATTAAGCAGACAAATTCAGATATGATAAATTAATGAAGATAGCTTGATGACAAAAATGCTGTGGTAAAGAAAAATTATATTTGGGGAGTTTGAGTGATGGAGCCAACAGTGAGTCAAATTTGGATTCAGGTGAGCCTGTCTGTTTTATATGGAAAAATTGTTAAACTTTCCTAAATTTCATTTTCTTCATAAAAAGGGAAATGAAGCAACCATCTTGTAGGGTCAGATTGAGGATTAACTGATACAAGGTTTGTCCGAAAAAATGAAACCATTGTTAATATAACCAGAATGGTTTGTGTGACATCAATGTAACCTGGAAGCCAAGGAGAGTCGACTGGAATGCACATGCATGAACAATGATGACTTCACTGTACTAGTCAGTGGTGGCAGTAGACACTGTTGAGTGAAAATGTGTACTACGTGGCTGTCACATTCAAAATGACTAAGCAAGTAGAACAATGAATCTGCATCAAATTTTGCATTAAGCTTGAGCATTCCTCCACAGAAACTATTCAGATGATTCAGAAGGCAGCAGTTATGGGCAACTGGTGATTGGCAGCTTCATCATGACAATGTGCCTGCTCATGCATCACATCTTGTGCAGAGTTTTTTGGTGAAACATCAAATCACCCAGGTGATTCAGCCCTGCTATAGCTCATATTTGATGCCCTGCGACTTCTGGCTTTTCCCCAAACTAAAATCATCTTTGAAAGGGAAGAGATTTCAGACCATTGATGAGATTCAGGAAAATATGATGAGGCATCTAATGTCAATTGGGAGAACTGTGTGAGGTCCCAGGATGCCTACTTTGAAGGGGACTGAGGTGCCATTGTCCTATGTACAGTGTTTCTTATATCTTGTATCTTCTTCAATAAATGTCTTTTTTCTAGTACATGGCTGAATACTTTCTGGACAGACCTCGTAAACTATATGCCAAGTTCCCAGAGTAGAGTCTTATACATTTTAGGTGATTTTTAATACTAGCTGGACACTACTAGCTGGTTGAAAAAGGGGAAGAGACAGTAAATGTGGAAGTGTAGGTGGCCTGTAATAGGATGAAGGTAGTAAAGACACCCAAGAGAGAATCAAAGGGAAAAACAACAGGAATCAGAAACATGTTTGGTGCATGACGCAAATATATCAATACTTTGTATTCTAATGCAAATGAAGATGACTTGTAAAACTAATTAAAAAGTGTGATTACTGAGAATATATGACTTTTGGAAGGCACCTTTCTGCCTTTAAACTTAATCACATCTTCTCAATTACTTTCTTAAATGTCCTTTCAAGGAGTTCTGACTCAGTATAAAAAGTCTTTATGAGGTTCTCATAAAAATGAAGGAAATATATTTTCTGGGACCTAAACATAACTAAAGAAGTGATATTCTTATTAAAGGGGTACCTTGAAAGGTCCATGAACAGTCCAAACTCATGGACTAGTTTACAGATTTAAAACGATGCTGAGTTTTCTGGTGAATTAAAAGAACATTGGTTTATTTTGGCAAATAATTATATTGAGGCTTCCATTCTAAGAATCAGCACAGCCCATTTTTCAGGTTTAACAAGTATATATGGAAAACTTTTAGAGTATTCATTTATATTATCAACTAATGATGCTTAAACTGGCAGTGAGAAAGAAAGAAATGCTCTCTTAGAGGCATAGCAGGCAGATGGCCAAAAGTGGAAACATCTTTGCCTGAAGCCATTTTGAGCATGATATATCCCACCTTCACCTCCCAAAACAGGAAAAGAAATAGATAAAGATCAGTCATTATGTTCACTCTGCTAAATAAATGATCGATTTAATTAGAGAAGCTTAAATTAAAAGTTTATTTTTCCTGAAAAATCATTTGACTTTTGAATTTACTCAGGTGTCATGAGATATGAGATATTTGTTCTGAGTCACACAAGACTCAAGGAGACAGAACTGGTCTTTGTTGCAAAAAAAAAAAAAAAGAAAGAAAAGAAAGAAAAAGAAAATCAAAGGCAAATGATCAATGGAGGTGAATCACAGTCCATGTTGAAAAATTATAACATAAATGTGATTCCTCCACAGCCATTCATGAATAATTTCTGAGCAAAAATATTTTTTCTGTCTGTCAATAAATGCTCTCAATATGATAACCAATTGTGAGTCTCCACCTTTCAGTGACTGTGTTCTGAATAATGGATATGAAAATAAGTATGTTCCCCTTATGAAGAATTAGTGCCATCTTACAAAGTCTTATCCCCAATACCTACAGCATCCTGTCTCTAATCACAAGGAAGAAAGGAGATCTGACTATGCCACTTCCTTATTTAAAATTCTTCAATAGACCCTGGAAGCTTTGAGAATAAAATACAATTACTAGAGTATGGAAGGAATAGATTTTATCTCTATCGCAGGGGATCAACTTTCACTTTTGCCCCAGCAAGTAGCCCATACCTTAGTTCTAATAAATAGCTTGAAGCTTTATGATCTTTCCACCTGGTCAGGTTTGGGACACCTTTACCCTCTACACTCATTACAGAACACTCAGGAGTGGTGCCATGCTATTCAGAAAGTGCTCTTTGACCATCCCCTTAAAACCCTGCTTTGTGCTTTTCATAACACCTCTCTTATATTACTTGTGTCTTCTAATCATGATGTTCCCTTGGAGTATGAACTTGGTAAGACGAGGCTGTGTTCCTGTATCCATAGCACACATCACAGTTTGGGGCAGCTAGTAGATACTGGCAAATAAATGAAGTGAGTAAAATTCAGTTAATTTCAATTATGAATGGTTTAATCCAGGTTTCAGAAGCATCTGAGATGAATTACAATCTTTAGGTAAAACACCAAGTGTTCCAAAGATCGTTGTGGTTGTCAGTTTCTCGGTCTAGCTCCCCTGGAATATATACACTTTTTACAAAATCTTTCACTCTCTACTTCAAATTCTTTTTCTACATAAGAATCACCAAGGCACTTGAACTCTAGATACAACAGGAGTTTCACACATTCTTGGCAGATACTTCAAGGTTCTTCTCTGGGGAAAAAAAAAAAAAAAAAACTCTTCCATGAACTGATAGAAAATCATGATTTTTTTTCCTTCTTCTTCCGACAGGCTATTTAATGAATGTAGTGTGGCTTTTCTAGAGAATTCTGAGGGGTTGGTGAAAGTAAGATATAAATACCACTGGAATGATCTCTCTCAGATTTATACTAGGAACAATAATAAATATCTTTTCATAAATTCCTCTCATTTCAACATGCAAACTGAAAAAATAAAGGTTCAAAATGGAAATTTGGTGTACCCCTATACCACTGATTTGCTTTCAAACTCCTGAGATACAACTAGAAACCAGGAATCCTTTACTACTGTTCATCTGAGTAGCACATAGATGAAAAAGGCAGCTTCTTTGGTCATGGCTTGAAAAAACAACTTTATTGTTCCTCCTGGTGACTTTAAGAGAACATCATTCCAACTGAACATCTGACACAGAGCTATGTGTCTTCAGACACATAAATAAACTCATTGTTTGGCTCCTAAATAGATTTGCTTTAATGATAGTACATTGTATATATACAATATACACATACATATGTGATCATTTTATATGTGTTTGTGGTAGCTAAAACTGTATGTGTGTATGTGTATACAATGAGTGTCCATGACTATAACCCAGCCTGCTTCCAAGATTATCCAAAATATATCACACCATGTTTCCAGTGAGAATTCAACATTCTATGGTCACATTTCTTTGTCTATTGATATAATCTTACTATATGATAGTGATTGGAGTCTATAGCTGTCATTTATCTTCTGAAGTTATTTTGCCAAAAGTCCTAGGACTCTATGTTCCTTCATGTATTTTTTTCTCTTAATAATAAAAAAAAAATGCTCAGGTGTTCTATTTGAAGTAATCCTTCAGCCCTGGCTGGTGCCGCTCAGTTGGTTAGTATCATCCCATACACCAAAATGTCGCAGGTTTGATTCCTGGTCAGGGCACATACCCAGGTTGTGGGTTTGATACCCAGTTGGGGCATGTATGAGAACATAATGAAACAATATATCTCTCTCACATTGCTCTCTCTCCCCACCTTCCTCTCTAAAAGCAATAAAAAAATGTCTTCAGGTGAGGAAAAGAAAAAAATATCTCAAGAGGATTCAAAGAGACAACCTTTAATCAAAGTGTAAAAAAAAAAGTAATATGGTGTAATATTGTTATTGCTCTTGCGTTACCCTTTATGTTACAGCCAAAATGTCTCTGTTATCAAAACTTTCTTAAAGTTGTTAGGTTGTTTTTTTTGTTTTGTTTTGTTTTGTCATAGAGTATATGTTATAGAAGGGTCAGATCTTTCCATGATCATTCCTCCAATATTCCTAATGTAGGATATGGACTCATGAGCATGTAGACAGAGAATACCCCTGAAAAAGAACCATCCAGAGTATAGACATGCCAACAGAGAAAAAGCACAATGAAAGAGCCAAAGATCAGGCTCAAATATCCAGCCTCTGCCATGTGAGTCTAATGGAAAAGGCTTGTTCCTGTCTAGTCAGGGAATAACTCATAAGGAAGCAGGGGAATCAATGTCTCAGACAGCCCTGTTTCTTCCAAGAAGATAACTGAATTACTGGCAATTCCTCTGGAAAATAAACCCCACTTTGGATGGGAAGAGACCCTAAATTCTTCATCAAAACTCTGCTAACTTGAAAAATATGAAATCCTATCTGGAAGATTTCATTAAATGTTAAAAACACATTTGAATGACATTTAAAATCAGGTTCCCACTTGCCATGAATTGAACTCAGGTGATCCTGAGTATTTTTATGGCAACAGATTAAAAAAAAAATACAGAAGAAATAATTTGATGTTTCAGAACTAGGCTTGTGATCTGAAACATAATACAAAATTTTGGCTGATACAGTGTCTTTCTTCTTCAGTGCTTAGAAATAAACAACTACAGTGATAATCATAACCTTCAATGCAAAGTAGCTTGGAGTTCAATTTTTTTTCACAATATGTTTTCAAATCATAAATGAATTGAAAAGATTTATTAGATTACCGATATTTTTGACAACATGCCTTTGTCCTTAGGATATAGAAAATGAAATTAGTGATGATTTTCCTAATCCAGCATAAATCTTCCTTTCAGCCAGATGAGTGGGCAGTTATTTTGAAGGTTGACAATCTGTTGCAAGTCTTAGAAAGCAGGCAAGTTCTCAAGAAGAAGAAGGGGAGAGAGAAAGAGAAGGGGAAGGAGAAAGAAAGGAGAGGAAAGGAAGAAAGAAAGAAGAAAAAAGCCCGGGCAAGGCAAATTTGAGATCCCATTTTAGAATTATGAGAAGTACTAGGTCTTTAGTATCAAAGAGAGAAGAAAAAAAATCCTGGCTCTGTTATTTCTTAATGTTGTAATCTTAGGCAAATTGTTGTTTTTGGCCGAACCTCAATTTCTCCATTTTCAAAATGGAGGGGAAAAAAACATCTCCCAGAGATGACCTGAAAATAAATGAGTTATTGTACATTAAACACCTAGCTTTGTGCCTGACACATTTCATGGGCTGTCACCAACATTATTTCTCTCTCCTTCTTCTCCCCTTCACACTATGCTTTCTTTCAGACTATACTGACTTACCACCCTCCCTTTTTTTTTGAAACAGCTAAAGGAATGAAAGGCTACCCTGACTTCTAAAAGTTATGAAATCTGTGGTGCAACAGACACATCCTGTTTCTGTGTGGCAGGAGTTATTCAGCATTACTAGATCCATTGCTGTTTCCCAGTACAGGAGCATTCCCGAATGTTACTCAACAGAAGTACTTTTTGGTAAATCCCAGATACGCCATGACAAAGGAATATGTTATCACTGAATTCTCTTGGCCTAATGAAGTCATCTCTAATTTAATTCCTGAGAGTCTTTAATTAGAAGGGTCTAAAATAGCCTGAAAAATAGTCAATGCCAACATTTGCCCCAAACAGCAAGGAGCAAAATCTTTAATAAGGTTTTTTTTTCTGAGATATGTCCTTTTATGTTACTAGATTTGACATCTTTCAGCATGGAAAGAGAGAGAAGGAAAAGAGGAGGGAAGGGGAAGAAAGAAAACAAAAGAGGAGGAAGGAGGGAGGAGAAATAATAGAAAGTCTCCATTTGTAAGTGTTATCAAATTGTTGACTATGTCGTTGGCCCAAATTTGTCACCAGATATCTCAGATATATGACAAGAGTTGGGAGAAGTTCTAGTCACACACACACACACCCTCCTCCCCCATACAAAAGCAAATAAATCTTTATGTCACCATAGTCTCTACTTTTGTGACTGGGGCTTGCTTTCTTCAATTTTATTTTGTATTGGTTTCAGATGTACAGATTTGCAGTTAGAAAATCATGTACTTTACATAGTATTCTTGATATTTCCAGGACCCCAACTGGCATCATACATAGCTATCACAATATTATTAAATATATTCCCTATGCTTTCTTCACATCCTGGTGATTATTCTGTAGTTACCATTTTGTACTTCTTAATCCCTTCATCTCTTTCACTTAGTCCTCCAACACCCCTCCCTTCTGGCAACCACCAGTTCACTCACTGTGTCTATGAGCCTGTTTCAATTTTGTGTGTTTATATATTTTGTTCTTTAGACTTCACATATAAGTGAAATCATAAGGTATTTGTCTTTCTCTGAGTGACTTATTTCATGGAGCATAATGCTCTCTAGGTCTATTCATACTGTTACAAATGGTAAGATTTCATTCTTTTTGATGGCCAAGTAATATTCCATTCTATATATGTACCACTTCTTCTTTCTCCAACTGTCTATTGATGGGTACTTGGGTTGCTTCTATATCTTCACTATTATAAATAATGCTGCAATGAACTTAGGGGTTCACATATTCTTTCAACTAGTGTATTGGGTTTCTTCAGATAAATCTGAGAAGTGGAATCACTGGGTCATAAGGCAGTTCCAGTGTTAGTTTCTGATGAATCTCTATACTTGTTTTCCACAGTGGCAGCACCAGTCTGCATTCCCACCAACAGCACAGGAAGTTTCCCTTTTACCCACATTCTCACCAACACTTTTTATTTGTGGATTTATTGCTTATAGCCATTCTGATGGTGAGAGGTGATATCCCATTGCAGTTTTAATTTGCATTTCTCTGACAATTAGTTATATTGAGCATATGTTTAGTGGCCATCTGTATGTCCTCTTTAGAGAAGTATCTGTTCAGGTCCTCTGCCCATTTTTTAATTAAATTGTTTGTTTTTTGTCTTTTTTGTTGTTGTTGTTCTTTTGTTTTTGTTGGTGTATCGAGTAGTATGAGTTCTTCATACTGGAGCTTTTAACAACAAAATATACTTCTCAGAAAAAGCTAAACATGAATGTAACACTATTTTCAACCCCAAATAGCCCTTCCTTACCCCTGCCTCCAGCAAATGGAGTTTTAGAAACACACCTATCAAATATTTCTGCAGAAATGCCAGACAGATTGCTGGGGTTTTTTAAAGTTCTACTTTTTTTTTTTTTTTTTCCTTTTTGACATTTAGACAGATTGGGTTTGAGAGAGGAAGTGACTCTGAGTCCAGACTGCCCTGCACCACTGTCAGAGGAAATAACTGAAGTAAAATGAAGTGATAATATACTGTAGAATATTTAACAGAGCAAAAGGCAGAGGGAAATGGTAATCTGGGAACATACAACTGATCCCCAAAATAGATGCCGTCTCCAGCGCCAGGACAGACGCCAAGCACAGTAGATCATAAAACCGGGAAAATTCCCTCTGCCCCGTGGGTTGTGTGCTGACACAGGGCAAGTGGGTCCCCGAAAGGCACAATAGCTGGGTCTTTATGCCTGGTTGTAGTGATCGTTTGTCACAGACCTTGCCAACTTTCCTTCCTCCTCCCTTCTGTGTATTCATCAGTGAGAGAGCTGGTAAGTAACCACCTTAATGACTGCTACATGTTGCGGTAGGATTAATGACAGATAAAGTACAACTCTGGGCTCTTAGGTCATGTTGTGAATGAAGTCAGAGGGTTCTGTGGAGGATATTAGCGAAGCTCTTTCCATTCCGTAGCAGACTCGCTGTGACCAGGGACATTTGGATTTCTCTCCCAAGGAGAGATATGATAAATTGAGTGATGAGCGAAAATACAACCCCTTCTGTGTGCTTAACGAGAGACCTGCCACCTTTTGAGGAATGGTCTACGTAGTGTCTTAGCCTGATGCAAAAGTTGAAAAATTGGTAAAACAAGGCATCATTTGCTAAAAGCCACATAGAGAGGAATGGTGTTTCAAGGGGGAGGGATCTTTTAAAAGAAGACTGCTACCTCCTATGCATGGTGGAACTGGGGAGATTTACATTTGAAGGAGGCCTGTTTGGGTTTTTGCTGCGTGGGTAAAAGAGGGTAGTCCTTTTTGCTGACCTCCTGGCAAATTTTCCCTGAATCCTTGCACTGAGGCTCTCAAGTGTGCACGTGACTTTGTGCTAGCCAGTATTGAAGGCTGAGGTAAGCATGAACTGGGAAAAGTGTTTGTCCAAGATCGCTCTCTTCCCTTTATCTTCCTTTTTTTTGCCCCTGCCTTTCTCTCTCTGTAATTTCCTTCTATGCCTTTTTCTTTCAAACTCAAAGACACTCTGTAGCATCTTTATATATGGGAAAGCAAACAAACAAACAAAAAGCAGGTTCAAGAGAAAGGTGTTTGGGTGGAGAAGTGAGTAGAGGGGAAGGACAGAAACAGGGCCAGAAGAAAATTAGGAGGAATTTCTCCAGCGACCGCTAGCTTATGAGATAGTATGCATTTAAGTACATTTATGCAATATGGGCAGTTTCCCACTAAAAAAAAAAAAAAAAAAAGATTACTCCTGATTCCTAAACACAGAAAAATGAAGCAATTTTAAACCCTTGCCGAAGTTTTTCCAGGTGTGTGATTCTACACAGTTTCTATAGAAAGAGAGTTGCTGCTTTGAGGCAGAAACTAGAATAGGAAGGCTAGTTTGCCCTGAGTTCCTATTCAAATCTTGTGGTTTTCGAGATAGAAATTTCTTCAGTCATGGTAAAAAGAAACTTCCCATTTCAATGAAGAAAAGTTCATAAGAATTTCAGAACACATTGTCATCAAATAATTCTTGTAAAATGTTAAATGATAAGTTGAAAATAGTTTCCTTTCAGATTCACAAGGATTTAAAGAGTGTTAAGGGGGATACATCTGTAAATTAAGGTGAACATTTCAGTAATATGAAATGTTTAAAAAGTAATTTCATATTTTATATAAATAAATATATGGTTTTGATTATCTTTCCCTAGTAGACCATATTAATAAGCATAGAAGGGATTTTTAGTATAAAACCAAAATAACTATTTTCATTAACAGTGAAATTAAATTTATTTTAAAAATTCAGAAAACTATGGGAAACTAAAAAAAGAAAGAAAGAAAGAAAAAGCTACTCTATCACATTAACACAAGCACTAGTTATACTTTGATATGAATCCTCTTCTTTTTTCTTACTATGAATTTATTCTTCTAAATTTTTTTAGTTGTAAGTATACTTGTGGAAAAAACAAAGAATAATTTCCCTTCTATCCTTCTATATTTTTCCAGCTGAACTAATAAATTAACATGAGACATATTAACAAGAGAAAATGACCAAATTCATTACATATATGTATGTGTGTATTGTGCGTGTGTGTGTGTGTGTTTAGAGAGAGAGGCTCCTATAAGAACAAGAGAACCAAGGACACATTGTGCAGTTGAGGCTTATATGCCATTCTGGAGTAAATAAAAGGAGGCAGGGTAGAAGATTTACAAGGGAAAGTAGTCAATTCTCAGGCAGATGAGAAAGAGGAAATATGAAATAAACACATTTTTGCAAGGCCATCCAGAGACACTGAAACACAGAGCCCGCTTAGATCCTCCCTGGTTGCCACACTTTTTCAAAGAGGCTAATGTGATTTTCTGAGGTTCCCTTTCTGAAGCAGGTTTTCCTATTTGAATTCCTTTCAGGAGATAAAGGGAAAAGGAAGAAGAAAATAAAATCTTCTTGAATCTGTTGGGTTTTCATTGTTTTCAGGTCAAAATAATGTGCATGTCAGGGTGGCACATCTGGGAGACTTGTTCTGGAACACTACATTTGCTTGCACAATTTGACAATGATAATGATAATAATACTGCTATTAATAAGTGATTAGCCTCCATAATGTACCATGTATATAATCTACTTTATATTTAATTCCTAAATTAACCATCTTAAGTAGGAGGATGAAGAAACAAAATTCAAACTTTCCAAAGATGACAAAGTAAGTGGCGTAGTTGCACTTGAACTCAGTTCTCTTTTTCTACGCTCATTCCACATCCTTACACCTGTCCATCTAATCTGAGGATATCTAAACTTCAATATGGGAAATAAATTACATTGTGTCTACAAGCATTCTCTATTCTTTGTAAGTACGAATTTCCCGAAGGTAAGTTACAGCACAAAAGAGCACTGAGACAGAACTGTGGTGGGCAGTGCAAAGTTTAAACAAAAAAAACAAAGTTGACTTTTTTTGTGGTTGTAGTTGACAAACCGAAAAGGATCGTGGTTCATGCCAGGTTATGCCCAGGGGTAAAACTAAACATGATTTACTCAGGGAACTCTACATTGATTGTTAATTCTTTATCTTACATGCTGTTATGCTTTTAAATTTGATGAAGTTGTAAGATTCTATCATGTTATTTTCATGTGCTATGTTCCTGAATGTTAATGATATGAAAGTAGAACAAGTTTCCTATACAAAGAAAGAGGATGGGAAAAAAGAGGATGCCAGTCTCAATTATTCAGTTTCCCCATGATGTGCAGGGCACTATTTGAACCTGTAGCAATTTTCTTGCATGGAGAGTATGAAAAGTATATTCAATGGATGAGAGAAAGGCTAATAATTTCTTCTATTAGACAAGCAATTGACCATCTGTCTTGGAGGATAGTATTTAACCTGTAGGTAATCATAGTGAAATGGCTTGATGATGTGAATCAGACTTATTATTTTTTCCTGGGTAGGGGTAGGGTGGGATGGGAGTTGTTAAAGTACAGACATACCGTTGCCCTCATATCCTATTACAATCATGGGCACATTCAGTACATATCTGAGCACCTTTTTCTAAGACCAACACCCCCCCAAAAAGGCACTGCATTCAATATTCAGTTAAATAAAAATTAAACTTAAGCTGTGCCCCCTAATATTTCTTTAGCAGGATCAGTTCTAGCCTCAGATGAAATTGGTAGTATTTTGCTGGTATTCTTCCATTTTTCTTAGAGACCCATGTGAGGACTAATACTGTTATGGCCAAAATAGTTATTTTGAAATTTTCATTTAGATATTATTTCAGGCTTCTTTGAAAGCTATTCAGGGCTTCTATTGAATATAGTAAAATTCTAGGCATTTCTGTAAGAGAACTATGCTTCTATCTTTTAGATTTTTATCTACTTGCATAGCCTAACTTAAGGGAAGATAATACTGCTACACAGCAAACTTCCAGGGGGCGGCAGCTAAAGAAGTGATATTTCAAGACAACAAGTGATTATGAAGTCATTTCTTTGGGTCTTAATATTTCTTTGTGTTTCATAATGGAAATTTGTTTTGCCCTAACTTGAAAGTTGTGTTTTGTTTTTGTTTTGTTTTGTTTTACTGACAAATAAATAATTGGAGAAAGAATATGTTCCCAGCTCGAGCAAAATTTACTGGCTAGCATTGCACAGACCTGCACAGTAACTTATAGCATCAGGAATGTCTAGTACTTGGAATTGAAATAGTTCCTTTTGGGGCTTAAGTATTTCAAAACTCAGAAGAGTAGAGAATTGTATAGTCATATTATTATTAGGATTAATATTAGAATTGAATTATTCTACCATGTTCCTTAATATCTTCACCAAGTGCAAGTATTGCTACCAAAACAGATGCCATGATGGCTGTTTTATAAAGTATTAATTAACAATCATTTACTCATTTATTTAGCAAAATATTTTGGGGACCCTGACCTGTGTCAGATACTGTTCTGGGTTCCTGGGAATTCAACAGTGAATGAGAAAAACAAAACAAAATGAACAATAAAAAGAATGTCTTGCCTTTGTGAGACAGACACTAACAGATAATTAATCAAGTAGAGTATAGCCGATAATGATCAATGCAAAAAGAAAATATAAATCAGGACAGGGGATAGAAAAAGCCAAAAAGGATGCTGCTGAACTTCTACATGCGGTGACATTAAAGACCCCAAAGGAGGAAATAATACAGCTCTCTAAAAAACAGTGACTCTACACCTGCATTCCCCAACTAAGACAGCACAGATATGAGGCATTTCCATCACCGCACAAGGTCCTAGTGGACAGTGCCGCTCCCCACAGAAGAAACAGCAATGCAAAGGCCCAGAATGGGGGAGCTACAGGAGAAGCCACAGGAGGCTAAGAGTGGCTGCCGCTGAGCACAAGCTGGGAGAGAAATAGGAGACTGGGCCAGAGACTTAACGAGGGGCCAGCTCGTGAGGGTCTCTCACACATCCCGTGTGCACTTCAAGGTGTTACTCTGAGCAAGAGGGGCAGCGTTTGGAATGTGTTGAGTGCAGGGGTGACCTGAGTCTGATTTGTGTGATGTTGGGGTCACTCTGGCTGCTGTTTTGAAAATTAAGTCCAAGAGGCTAAGGACACAAGTTAGGAGAACCTTGCAATCATTCAGAAAGAGGTGATGATGTTTGGAAAAGAGGGTAATTGTGAGGAAAAAATAATAATTTATATTTATATAATTTTCACATAAATCAAGTAGTAAATGAAAAGGAAAACATATACTTAATATTATCTTTAGGATTATTCAGGTGATGAACTATGTGGGAACAAACTATTGGAAAGTGACTACGTGCCATGGACAGGCTGGGGAAATGAAAATGAAGAAGGGCTCAAATTCCCCTTTCAGTCAAATTTCTGTCAAGGTGTATTATTAATGATTCATTCTTTTGTTTCAAACAATGCTATATACCTACCCCAGGGAGAATAAACTATTTAGTCACAGCTATTTCAATATTAATTAACTGATCCAGTCACTCTTTGTCCCGACAGAAAAGCATTTGCTATCAGAAGTTGGAAAAGGAAGGAGTAAACACAAAGACAGTAAGCAGTACTACTTTTTTTAGACACCAGCTCAGAGAACAGTAAGAATCTGCAAAGAAATTATGATTTCTGAAAACCCAGGCTGTCTTGTGATGTATTCTGAAGCACAAACGAGTCCAGTGGACTGGTCTGCCAGTTCTTGTAGCTCTCCTTGGACTTGATCATTAGGGCTAAGAGCTTAGTGATACTCATGGAGCCAACTGCATTGCCTCCTGAGGTTCTGAAAAAATGCTTTCCAGCATTGGCCCTGGTGATTTTATAGTGGGAACAAGGACGGCGGAGAAACTTGAGAGAGGCGAGGCAATGTAGGGTGTGAGGGCAGGGAAACTTGGAGGATCCATCCTTCTATTTTTGGTTTCATAACCCCACTAACATGAACCTTGGAACAAGCCATCATTAATTTGTGTCTTGTCTGCCTAGCTGCTGTATCCATTCCCCTTTCAATAGCTTGTTCCCATTACAAAGCCTTTAGGAGTTGAATAATGGAAAAATGGTTGAGGGATTTACTGTATTTCTGAGTGATGGAAAACTTTCCTCTCATATATATATATAATATGAGAACAGATATTAGGTGGGACTTTGCATAGGAAGCCATGCAAGCAGTGAAAAAAATGAGTATTTCTCTAGAGCTGAAGTGGTAGTCATAGTGCAGCAGTAGCAGAAGGGGGTTTGATGTGCCAAATAGGAGCTCTCACCAAGCAGGCACATGTGTGTGTATCAGCTGTAAAATACCTATCCTGTATCTTAGACTAAATTACTTGTCATGAAGATGGCCTGTCTAATCCATTTTTATCTTTCATGATAAAATTATGTGCCTGCGTTAAAAAAAAAAAAAAGAATGTTACTGGAATGTCTTCAGCATTCTGTATATGACCCAAGAATAATATGAGTCCTAAGTATTTCTCTATGAAACTGTTCCATTAAAACCTTTTAAGCAATGGTGAGAATGAAAGGGAATATTCTGTTCCAGGTGATTCAAGTACAAAACAACACTAGGCAAAATGGGGGGGGGGGCACTTACTCTGGTGCATTTATTCATTTAACAATTGCTTCCATTCTGTGAAGGCAACATGAATATACCCATTTTTCTCCTGAGAAAACTGAGGCACGTGGTCACATAACAAGAATCTGAGTCAATATGGCAGAGCAGCTAAAAGAATTCGGTTGTCTCGTAGTAAAGGGCTGATAAAGGGCAGTCAAAAGCTACCATCTCCAATCTACTGTGATACCAGCCCGGGCCTCCAGTGGCTCAACCAGGTCTGCCCGGGAAACAACTGCACAAAAACTTGACTGTTTGAGTTCAGTGACTCTTCAGGGATCTCCCTGACGTTCTCTGCGGCGACTCCCATTCTCTCTAGTCCCCTCATGCTGTTCTTACCGTAAATAGCCTTCACCTGGAACCCATCACTGTAGGCCACCCTCCTTGGCTTCTTTTCTTCTGAAACCCTTCCTTTATTCTCAACGGTTTCTACTATATCCTCCCAAATGCTGGCAGAGGACTCTTTTTCCCTTGCCCTTAACTGGAACCTAGTTTCACCCTGAAAATATGGTTCCTGTGGCTTGTGGAGAGCTTTCTCTTCCTGCCAGACCCAGGTCAGATGTGTGGTTTAGCACCGTCCTGGTTCCCAGTCACCACGGCAAGAGCTTATTCACCTCCCTCCAATGCTGATGCCACCCAGTTCTGTCCCACCTCCAGTCTTCGTCATTGCTGCCATCTAATGCACATCCAAGTCACTCCCCTTGACATCCATGATTCTGAGACCAACATACATACAGGTTTAAAAATATATAAATGTATTGATATAAACATAGGATAAAGGGTACATGTACTGTATTTAATGAGATAGGGAGCTATTGCAAAAATGGTGGAGTCTGCAATACCCAGACATTAAATAAAAAAACAACCCAAGCTTGTTAGTAAGCTTTAAAGAGCCTACCTCAGTTGCTTAGTGCCTGCTCACCTCTTATACCTCACCCTTCACTATTCCACACCTCAACCCTTCCACCTCAGTGGGTAAGAGAGTTTCCAGGCTTCCTTGTCCCGCTTCAAACTGCTCATGCTCTTTTCTTTGCCATCCCAATTCCAGACCATTTTACTTGGCGAACTCCTGGCCTTAAGTCTCAGTTCGGTGGTTATATTTATTTTCTAAGACCCTTGACCCCATCAGGTTAGTGGCGATGGTGGGAAGAGGGAATTTAACCCTTAGCCATCTGACATGCACATGTCTCATGGTTTTACAATCATCTATGATATGTCAGGTCCTTCCACTGGACTGTGGGTCCCTTAAAGGGCTGAACTGGGGTGAAATTCTCCCCCCGCCCCCAGTAACCAGGGGAGTGTCAAGCACAGAGAAAGCAGTGGGTGAATGTTTGTGGGATGAATGGATACCACCGAAGTTTCTTGGGGAAAGACTCACTTAAATTTTTTTTTTCCCTTTCATTATTCCCTTTAAATTCCATCATCGTTAGCACAAGGTCCTAAATGTGATTTCAAAGTTGTAATTTTAAAGTTGCAGTTTTGCATTTCAGAGGCAGAACTGACAGTTGTGACTGATTTTTTCCAGAGGCATGACTGAGTGCCTTTTACATCCAGGGATCGGCGGGGTGAGCACACACTTAAATTTTTGTTTGCACACTCATGACATTTAGAAGTGGCCTGTTTGAAAAAAAAAAAAAATCAAATGCTCTTAAAACCTCTAGCTCTTTCATTTTAAATAACATTCATGGCAGGTGTCCCCTGAGTAAAGTAAGTGTAAAATCAGTATGTATCAGAGAGATCACTTAAAATTTTTAATTGAACTGCTAACCTAATCAACTCCATCATCTGTTATATGCTCTCCCCGCTCTCATTTCCTGAAGCAAAGAGTGTGCCCGTTCCAAGATGTGCATTATGTGAGTGCCGCTTAATCAGCACGGAGAGGTTTTGTCTTCCAGTGGATTATACTTTCCTCATTCTCGTGACTCCACTTTGCCTTTATTCTCCCCACAATATCCAGAATCATTGTTAGGGTCCTACTGAGAACTCCAGACATGAACGGGCTATGTTTGGCCTTAAATACAAAAAGTCCTGTGATCTCAGAGGCATCTGCCATACGGTCTTACAGAGGCAGACACCGGAATGCTTTCTTAGAAGATTCGGGAATGTTCCCAGAGACCCAGCATGCAAATTGCAACTTGGGCAAGGGCAGGGCTGATGTACTGTATGCATTTGCCAGAGGCTTTACTAGGATATTTTGCTGCACAAATTGTAAACTTTTTTTTTTTTTTTTTTTTGATAGCAAGAACAAGGAAGACATTATGTGCCTCATTATACAGACAAGAAAGAGCCGGGGGGAAGTAAATGGATGCGCTTTTAACAAATGTGTGTGTCTGTCCAGTGTGCCTCCTTTCACCTATTTTAGCAAAAATAAGGGACGAGGAAAAGGTCTTCAATACAGAAACACACTTTCGATGAGGAAGAGGTGAATGATATTTTGGGGAGGTGGTAGCCCTGGAGAACGCTGTAATTGGCACCGTCAATGTAAAGAGAAGTCCTGCCGGCTGCTCACCATGCTGCTTTGGAAGTCAAGTGTAGACTGTGTTTTCTCTGCACTGTGGAAAGGTATCACTGGAGCGCCAGCAGGCAGCGTTGGCAATTCTACTGTCTGCTAAAGAGACCAGGGGACCAGCAAAGAAACTGTAGAAGTTTAAGCAGGTGCCGCAGCTTTAATGTAACAAATTCCCAGAGCTGCAAGTCTCAGGGAAATTAATGAATTGTGGTTTTACCAGAAAATATACGTATAAATCATCACTTGGCAGTTCTGAGAATAAAAATGGACAGAGTTGATGAGCAAAGACCTCTTCCCTGCTGTCCTCCATCTTACTTTCTGACTCTCCCCAAACGTTACCACTTTATACCTAAAGATATTATTTAAAGAATTGTTTTCAAAGAGCTATTTGAAATTATACTGCATAATTTGTTTATTGCACAGACCTAAATAAGTTATACATAAAATAACTCCTCAATACTTATTGATGAGAAATAATTTAGAGTACACAAATGTTCATATTGAAAGTTCATACAGACAGTTAACTTTTAAAAACTCCAATGAATTGTAGAGCCTACAGGTAGATCACATTTTAAAAACCCAAAACAGAATATTTAAGAGTTGAAATTAATTCTTGGAAACAATGATCTAATTACTTAATGTTCTGCACCCAATTTCTTTAATTAAATAATTAGTACAGTGGAAAAGATGACCAACAAAAATTTAAATGTATCATGAAAGTGTTTAGTGATATTCAAAACTTGCTGAAGCAGGTCTCTTCAATATCCTGAAGGATACCATGAAACTATTAATTTGGCCTTTATTTGAAAATAATTAGACCTTTCAAAGTTGTAGTTTTAACTAAATTTTCTGGGCAGAAAAAAATGGGTAATTAATTAGTAAATAAAACTTTAAGAATAAAGTAAACCAGAAATTATTTTTCAGAAAATAGTTAACAATTCAAAGATAATAAGTGGTCTCTTTTCCTCCAAAATGAACATACCTAAAAATAAAAACCTATGCTCATGCATTGTTAGTTTCTAACTGGGTTGACACAGCATTTGTAGAAAGGTACCACATGAGACTTAAACACGTGAATAAAACATTAAGAGCCAAGAATCAACTCTTCATGCTGAAGTACTGGTCCCTGGTAGTTTTTTAACACTCGGAACTTCTTCCTATAAACATTTTGTCAGAATACCCTACTTTAAATCATCTATTATTTGAAGCAATAATTCATCTTTCCAACCCCTGTCAATTCATCTATTTCCTAAAACTCCATTACGCTTTAATCCTCAGCTTTTGGCCAAGGCATACTTACAGCTGTTGATCATTAAAGTTACAGCTGGCCTGTAATGAAGTTGTCTTTGCAAAAAGAAAAATTATTTTTGTTTCTTCTCATGTTCCTGTGGACATTAGCTAAAGCAAGTCCAGAAGCAGATAGCCAGCCCTGTCCATACAGCTGGTTACCAACATTACGCACTGGCCTGGAAATCACTCTTTCTGCAGCTAATTTGAGTTTACAAACATCGAATAAGGAATCTCATATGTTGTCAACTGGATTCCCCAGGATTTACACATGTAACAAGACTACTTGTCTGTATACATATAAAAAGGAACAATTATTCACGTGTATTTGGAATGAGAACCTTCCAAGATTTAGCTATGTAGGTGGCAATACGCTCTGGCTGTCAGAGTCTCCCTAGATTAATATCAGGGTGATTCTCTGCCCAACTCTGGACAACAGACAGGGCAACAGGTTGTTACTCAGTAAAGTAATCCAAAGTATGCAAATTGAAACAAAGAGGCCTTTTCTCTAAATAAACCAGAGAATCCCTGGTAGTCCTGAATCAGGGTGAAAACAAATACATTTCTATCAAAAGTGTTTTCTAAAATGATATCATTGTTTCTCTGCATATAAGTCTACTAAAGGCAAAGAACTTACACAGTGGAATTTAAGTAATTACTAAGACCTGTAATCATGACCTGTCATTGCACAAGGTAGCAGGTAGCAGTCTTTCTTCATTTCATCCCACCAGCAGCTCAATTACCCAATCATTGTTGAAAGAAGGAAGGAGAGCAAATTAAAATGAATCTACTTCTTAACATTTGCCAGATAAGCCACGAGTTAAATAGTCTCTTAAAGGAAAAAGGCATTTCAAGTCTAAGAAGAGAGATCAGTGCTGGTTGACGAATATTTCCACTTCAAGTTATATTTATGTCATAAAATCTCTTATTTGCCACTGTGTAAATTCTCGGCAAACTTTCCTTTGTATTCGATTCATCATTGAAGCCACAAGGGCATGATTTAACTGTTAACATGGTCTTGAGAGGGTAACAGTTAAAAAGTAAACTAAGCAAAATATAAAGGAGAGGGAATGATAAACTTCAAAACAGCTGACCCACCTCTGAAAGAATGAAGAGAAACAAGAAAGATCTGAGGACCAAAAAAACTGAAATTCAAAATATGTTGAAAAACACATTGTTTGGGGAGAGATAAATGATGTCTGCAGAGTAGAGCTAAGAGCCTGCGACAGCAACATATATCTTAGGCAGTGACATCAATATTCTTAGCGGAGTTGGCTGCTCAGGCTGTGAACGGAAAGCTCTGACTGCTGGGTGCAAAAAACATTCATCAATACCAGAATAAACTATGTTTCGTGAGCTCACCACTGTAAGCCTACTTTTGTCCCACCTTGTATTGAAGCAATTGACTTAGGATACGGTATTATTCCAAGTTGGTCTCTTTTTTCTTTTAAAGCAAGTTTTTAAAAACATTCTTAATACTTATTACAGACCCTAAGACGTGTTTCTCTAATGTAGGCATGTTAACTCTTAATGTGCTGGACAAATTCCAATTTGGGTACTGTATTTTAAAAGCAATAGAAAAATATGGAACTCCATTTCATGTAAGAAAGCATATGGCTTGGAACTAAATATAGTTTAAACATATGAAGCATATTAAATTAATTATTATAATTTAAGTGATTTGAAAAATGCCTTCAGTTTTTATGACATATGCTTCTAATAAGGCACATTACCTGTAGGTACTTCAAAAGCATGGGGATTCAGATTCTCTTCAGTAATTAGGGGGTCAAATGATATGCTGCCTATATTAGAGAAAAGAGCCCTATGAAAGTGGTCCACGTACCAAAATAATGCCCTTCAAGACAGATGGGAACCAAGCCTTAAAATGTTCGGCAATTGGGCCATTTTTAAATACCACACTTTAATGCTTTGAGGAAATATGAGGACTGTATCTGATGAGTTTGATAAAATATGTGGATTTGAAGTTAAAAAATGAGTATGTCTTTGCCCAAGGGTCGTCTCTACTTTTAAAGCCCTCATTTCTGCTTCTTAGACTGTTCTTTGTGGGAAGTGTTTTCACGTAGTCCTACATTTGAGAGTCCTAATCTGAACCAGGCATTCTACTTAATTGTTTGTTTATCTATTTACTTATTTACTCATGTACGTATCCCATAGATACTTACTGAGAACCTACAATATCTGTTCTGGGAACTGCTTTAGATACTAAGGAGGTGAGGTAAAGAAGAGAAATAAAGTTATTGACCTCCTATTTTTTTTGTTCCTGTGATCAGACAGATGAAAAAAGAAAAGAATTAAGCAACTCGAAATATGGAAAGAAAAACCAGGAAAGGAAACTGATAGACAGTGATTAGTAAGGGAGATGTGACCTTCTTTAGTGTGGGTCATTCACAGAAGCAGCACAGAGCAGGTGAGAGTTGGTGAGGCTTCAAGAATGAAAAGGCAGGGACAGTGTTCTTTTTTTTTTTTTTTCCCCTGGAGGAACAGCCAGTTGATGGACCTTGAACTGGACATGACCAGGTCAGGAAAGAGCAAGAAAGCCTGGTGGCTGGAGCTGAGCGCGTGGGGAAGAGAGGAGGAACGAAGAACTTGAGTGGTGCGCAGAAGTGAGACCACCTAGAGCTGTTGAGCCCACAGAAGGGAGTCTACCTCATTCAACCTGAAATGACAGCAATAACCATAAGGGCAGAAAGGAGCTCACTGAATGCTTAAGGTGTGCTAGGCACGGCTTGAAGCACTACACAAAACCTCATCTACTCCTCATCACCGCACTTCATAAACGGGAAAACGAAACACAGAGAGACTTCCCCTAAGTCACCCGCCTCATAAGAAACAAAGTCATTTGCTGATACACACTATACCTCTTGAATTTCAAATAAGTTGCAAATACCCATATGAACATTCTTAATCCTTCAGGTTATCTCATTCTCTCAAATACGCATCATGTGCTTACGCTCTGCAAGCCATTCTATTCTGTATGCTCTGAATACCACCTCACTCTTTCTAATTTGCCTGGCTTTATGTCTTCCAGGAACATGCCATGTAGGAGATCGCATGACAAGGAAAGAAAAGCACCAGTCCTAGGCATTTGGGTTCTAGTTTGACAGGCTGAATAGAACAGTGGTTAAGAACATCACTCTAGAGTTAGAAAAGCCTGGTTTTGTGGCCTCAGACAAATTTTTTGATCACTCTAGTCATCATATTTACTTATCACTAAAATGTCAATAATAATAATGTTGCTTATCTTATGCAGGTGTTTATTCCTTCCTTCAACAAATATGTATTGAGTGTTTTGCATTTGCTACACATCATTCTTGTCTATAAAGTGAAACATTAATTTGAACCTTACCCTTATGTAGTTTATATTCTATTAAGATAGGCAGATCTTGGACATGATTAATATATGTTAAAATGTATAGCAAAATATAGAGTGTGTTAGTGCTAAAGTACTGTGGCAAAAAAACAAACAAACACAAACACTAAAGCATTAAGAGCGACAAGGAGAATCTGGGTGGGGAAAATGGGTGCCTTTTAGGTGGGGAGCCCCAGATCAGGCATCACCAACGAGTTGGCATCTGAGGGAAGATCTCTAAGATACAGGGAAGATGAGAGGCATGGACTGTGAGTAGAAAGATGGCCTGGAGGACTGGAAAAGGCCAGCGAAGTAATGGATGACTATGCAACATCTAGCAAGTCAGAGAAATAACTGTGGTTTTTGAGTGAAATTTACAGCCCATGGAGGCCAGTGAGGGAACGAGTGATATAATCTGACCTGCGTTTTAACAAGACCATGCTGCTGCATGGTCTTGGGCTGGGGGAGGGAACATAAGCAGGGAGACCCCTTGGAGAGCTATTGCAATAATCCTCATGAGAGTACAGTGGCTTGAACCAAGATGGTGGCATTGGAAGTGGTAAGAAACAGTCATATTCTAGATATACTTTTGAAAGTACAACAGACAGCAGTTGTTGAGGAATCAGATATGAGATGGGAAAGAGAGGGCCCAAGGAAAACTGCAGTCTGCTTATTTTGAGGAACACATGTGAGTCTGCATATGGAGTATCAAACACAAGGCTTAGTAAGAACAAGGGATACCAAACTGACAATTCTTATACACATTCAGCACATGTATCTCCATATAATAGGTTTGTGATCAGGAGCATGAATGCAAATTGCAAAGAGATTTATACATTTATTTATTTTTTAATTGCTTTTTAGAGAGAGAGAGAAGAAGAAGGAAGAAAGAGAAATATCACTGTGAGAGAGAAGCATTGATTGGTTGCCTCCTGTATGACCCGGGACCAGGGACCAAATCCACAACCTAGGTATGTGACCTGACCAGAAATTGAACCTTGAACCCTTAGGTTACAGGATGATGCTCCAACCAACTGAGCTACACCGGCCACGGCAAAGAGGTTTATACATTTAAATTCTTATAATAAATGTTCCATAAAGATTTGAGGGAAGAAGTTACCCTTGGCCTCTATGAACATTAGGCAGCTACTAACTACATTTAGCTTTTACAGAGCCTTTATAGAAGTTTCCAAAATGCTAAAATAAGAACTAGAAGCAATAGAAAGGGTGGGGGGATAAAAATAGTTCACACAAGAGGAAGGTGAAAGCTTTGGGGAGGTTGCTCAGATAAGTTCAAGGCAAACTTTCCTAGAACAAACCAAGGGAATGTTAAAGCAAATGAGCAAAGCTGTCAAGGTTTGTTTTGGGGTTAGGGTAAACATGGAATGAGGTATTTCTAAAAATAAGGTCATTAGACTAGCACGATTAACTATCAAAGAAACTTTTAGGTAGAAAAGAGAACATTTTAAATATCCCTCTGTTTAGAAAATATTTTAGATAAATGTGTACTAAATAAATCAGAAAGTAGATGTTTTATTTAATATTTTTAATAGTTTTACAATAATAATGAAGGCAGGGTTTTCCAGCCTTCTCTCATCTTCAAATGGAGATTAAATTGTTGTCCTACATACTAAATAGACTGAAAGGACCACTTTTTATAAAAATTGAACCATTTTTTAATGCTGCTGTGGTGAGTCCTGTTATACTGCTCTGTAATGCACATTTGTGTGAAGTGTCATTTTATACTTAAAGGAGAACAGGTGACCTCCATCTGACCATTCGTGTTAGCATTTCACTGAAACATATTAGAAAAATCACTAATTGTTGAAAATGCTGAAGAATTGAGAGAGCAAAAATCACTAAATATTACATTTGGCAGTGACTAAAATGGTGGCTACCAGAGTAAGTGAGCAATTATTCAAATAGCTTTCTTTTAAATATTTAATTAAATTATCAGCTTTGTAATGAAGTTATTGACAGGCAGGTGCTGTTATAAATCTGTACCTCCACCAGCTAACAAATGGCACTCACAGCTTTGAAAATTGCCTGACATTTTTAGAATCAGGTGCTTCCGTGGCTTTCTTCTGAAAGGTGTTCCCCTTAGAATTTGCAGTTTAATTACTGACTATTTTTTCTGCTTTATTTCTATGCAGTGATCAAGGTGCTTGATAAAACCTTAATTAAATAGGACATGCATTGTTTCAAACTAATTTTGCATAAAATGTGAATATGAATATAGCAACTATGTGCTTTATATGGATCCCAAATACATTAGCGACTATTATCTTCTGTCTCCCATATTAAGGAAAATACTACATGTGCCTGAATTATTGAAGATTATTTTTCAATTCTGATTTCCATATTATTTGCTTAAAGCTAGCAATGTAAAGTTGCCTTTGATGTTTACTGTTTCAACTTAAAATTTTTCTTTTTAATCAGAGAAAATCAAATTGGTGAAACTTATTACAATTTTCTCTCACTATGTTCGTTACCTTTAGACAATGCTGTCTCCTAGCTTTGTAACATCCTCTGTTACAGTGTTATGAAATTATAAAATGTACAGTGTTTAAGTGCATGTTTCTAAAATACAGATTAGAGATTCATAGAAATACTACATAACTTATGTATTAAAAACATTTTTAGCACCTAAATGAATGTGTTATATGTTTAAAGTTTCAAAGAGCAATAGTTCTGTGCTGAATTAAAGACTTTAGGGAAGTTTGACATTTTGAGGATGTATTTTTAAATTATTCGGATAATATTTTACATGTAAGCGGATATGTCAATTTCCCTCTAAAGATGACCAAAATAGTTTTATTAATTTCTTCCTTAAATATTTTTAAGCTACAAGAAGTTACTATTGGCCTGAGATTAATGATGGAAAGTTTTAGACTGAAAGGAAAATTATTCAGAAGGTTGCAAGCATTAGAATTACAAATGAGAATCTTTAGGTCAACTATGTAACATCCTCAGTCTCATGGAGAAAAAGTTAGTATTTATAGTTTTAAAATCCTAATCTTAATTTTCAAGTTGTATTAAAATGAAGCACTTTTATTTTTTTCCAGAAATTGCTTAATTTTACTATTTTTTATTAATTTGTCATCTGCTTAAGAAACCATTTTATGACTTGGAAACTATTGTAATGGACATGAGAAATCCCAGACTATTTTCCTATAAAATTTCAGAGCTATTATTTTTTTTAGTGAAATGCTTAAACTACCTCTTCAGCTCTTTCAATTACATGGAATTTTCCCCATTATAAAAAAATCACATTTTATATCACAGGCTTATAAATTCCATTACTGTAATATAGCAAAATTAATATTTAAAAGTAAATACTTCTAGGATAGTAGAGTCAGATTTCAGTATACTGGCTCTGAGATATTAAAGCTGTGCTTAACATTATTAGTCTAGAAACTGTGAAGCCATCACTTAAGAAAACATCTTGAGTATATTCTAAACTACACATGCTACATTTTAGGGGCAATGGTAATGCAGGTATTATCATCCATACATTTAATTAAACAGGAAGAAAAGATATACTCAGCACTTCTTCCACTGATAGAACTGTTGGCAGTGGTATATTTGGCCCTTGCAAAAGTCTAACTTAAGCTTTTTTTTTTTTTTTGATTAATAAGCAAACTGAAGTATAAGCTGGAAGAGAAGATTTTAATTATATCAGTGGCTATAGGAGAATTAAAACTGGGTCAGGAAATGGAACATTACGAGTTCAGTTCTGCTTTTTACTGATAAAATTTGCACCAAACAACCTAGTTCTTTCATGCTAGAAAACTGGAAAACAAACCCACTTGCTGAAAGACAGAAGTTCATCTGAGATCAAAAGCATAAACTCTTGAGTTTTTCTCTGGCTTCATTTCTAACTTACTCCCGGGCATTGGCCAAGTGACTTAAACCTCATATGGTTTGTCTATAAAATGGAGATTACAATAATCCCTTGCCCTGTGATGATGCACAGAAAATGAAGCCTTGCTCTCAATGCTTTTTGAAGTTCTTACTAAGCAGTAAGGCGTTATGAGGACATGTGTGGGGATTATCATCTGGAAGAAAACAGCTTTTGAGAAAAAGAAATGAAATCGTTCTGTGGCCAAATGTGATGACTCTAATAGAGATTATCTAGATGATTTTAACATACACAGCATATTGCCTTTGTTCTGTCTACCTCGAGTGTTATTAGAAATAAAGTGAAACTAAGAAAGGCATCCTGCAAAACAAAAAAATTAAAAGAAATGGAACAAATCTATCTAGAATAGATCAACATGAAGAAATTAGGGAAAATGTTTTTGTGTCCTAGTAAGAACATTTAATAGATGTATTACTTGGACAGAATTGAAGCAAATGACTTTTAGGGAAGCAAGGAAGGATTGGGGGGTCTGTGAGCACTTCCTGTGCAGCGTTTAACTACGCAAAGCCTTAGTCACAGTTTCTAAAAATGGAAATGCATGCAAGCTGAGAAACTCCTCCCATAACCCGCTTTTAGCATAACTCATCAAATCATTGCTTTGAAAACTAACAAGGACTTTCAGCAAATGCTGTTCTATGATGGACCAAGTTACAGTAGGACTGCACTCTGTACAAACAACAGCAGCAACTACAACTAGGATAACAATAAAATGAGCAGTTTGGGCTTACCTTCTATTTTTTAAGACTATTGTAATAAATTCTAGCGTGGTTTTCCACTCTCCTTAATGCAACATTTCAAAGCATGGAAATTATTTAAAAAAACAAATTTACGGTTTCTTATGTGAAAGATATAATTTTCTTCTAGTTTTTGAAGCTTTCAATACCTGTCTTAGTGCAAACCATTTTAAAGTGCTTTAAAAACAAACAGTGATAATTCAGGTTATAATGAAGCACTCAATCCTTACAATTGAACAGGAAAGAATGTTCAGAAGAAATAAATATATATTTCTTCTTAGTATCTTAACTATTTCTATTTTTTCTTCTATCTGGCATGAAGAGTGTCAAATGCAACATCAAGATTATTTCCATTTTCAAGTGCAAATTATTTTTCAAGGAGATGTGTGTTTTGTTAATCTCTGATAGTAATGGCATCTGTGCCCTTGTTGATCTTGCAAGTGAAGAGTGCAAAATTGTTACACACACACACACACACACACACACACACACCTCTTGTCTCATATGTAAAAAACAAAAATTAGACTAATCAAGTTTAATAACAAGCCAACATTTTACTTAAAAAAAATTAACCTTTCCATGGCCATCTTACATTATTAAACTTAAAAGATCCCAGCTGATGGGAGTGGGGGAAGGAGGGATTGCCGAGAGCACATACATTAGTCAATAAAAACACAAGCTTTGATGTGTTTTGGCTATCTCAAGCCAAGTTACTATTAATTATAGGTTGCTCTAGCTTTAGACACAATTTACCTTTATTAAATGTCAAATATACTTTATATTAGGATTATACCAGAGCCAGGCTAGCTGATGATTTTTTCTATTATATGATGACAATACCTGTTATTACAAAACCTAAAATATATTTGAGTTTGATACCTAAAATATTAACATCTTGAAACAGCTTTAAGAGCCATGGATAGGAAGTGAAAATGAAACATTTTAATCATTCCACTCAACCCTGTTTAATTCCTTTTGTTCACCTGAATTAGTTTGAGGTCAGTAGAGTTTTTGATTTTTGTTTTATATAAAACCAAATACCCCAAATTAATCATAATTAATTATACTCATTAAAGCAAATTTGAGTTGGCAAAGTTTGATTTTACTGACCAAAAAGAGGGAAATTAATCTGGCAAATTAATTCTGCCCTTATTTCTAAAGCTCTCTACTATATAAAAATTGGGCAGAAATACCAGTTTGCAAAGAAATGTATTTTTTTCTTTCAAGATTCATGGTAAGTACATGCAAGGTTTGTATCTGAAAATAGTCTTAAATTTCTTTCTGAGCCTTCCAAAAGAATCCATCAGTACAGAGCATAGAAATAGCAATGAAAATTTCTGCAAAAAAATATAATTTTAATATTAAAAACCAAATCTGTGAAATGAATAAATCCTTTGGTTTTAGCTTACTTTAATCATGGAATAAAGGCTGAAAAATTATTTAGCTTCCAATTAAATAGTTTACTTCTAAATTAAATAATGCAAAAAAATGATTTTGGATCTGGTACACTTAAAAACATAACTAAATTAATATTAAAATAGAAAGTACAACATACTGTTTATTTTCATCTTTATTAAGTTTGTGACCACTCAATTCCTTGTGTGTGATGTGTAAAAGGAAAAACTAAGCCGTCCATCTGTGAGAATTATGCCTGCTATAAGCATAGTAAAATTTCCACTGGAAAAGCACAATCCTTTCCCACTTCCCACCCCTTTATTTTTATAACATAAATATTCTTGCAGATAACACTATCACTTTCAAGGACACAGATTCTTCTATTAAAAAAGTTAATTTGATAGATGCCAATGCTCATTTACCATGGATGTCATTCAAGTGCTGTAATTGTAATTAACTAAAATAATTAAGGGTTGTACTTCAATTTTAAGAAAGCCAACCACGTTGAAATGTGTGTGTGACTCAAACGCCACCAGGTTATACATTTCTCTGAAGCTGTCACATCTGTTGAATCAGTATTATTTGTGGCAGTAACAGATAAACAACAGATCACAGGACAAATTTTGCCTACATGGAATTACACAGCAGCATGTGACTGCCCTGATCTCTGCTATGGCTGCCCAGACTGAGGATCCAGAACAGCAAGCTAAGACCTGCCTTCGCAACAAACCATAATTTACACAGAAGACTCAGCCCTTCTTTTGTTCAAACCATGTTGAGGCATAGTCCCTGCTGGGGACCTAACCTACAACAACTTTGCCATCTCCTGTTTCTACAGCTTATTTAGGATCAAATAGACAACTAGGTACATTAACATGACCCTAGAAGCCAAACCTGTAACTCTCTTCAAGTATTCAATTGACCTTCCAAAGTAAATATTTCCTTCTGACCCTCTGCCACTCATTTTCTCTTAAAATGGTTGCTAACCCTTTGAAAAGTCTCCTGATGTTTTGCAACAAGCAGCTTTAAAGTAAACAACCCTTGACTGTAAAATTTCAGCCTTGTTGACTGGTGCACTAATAGAAGCTGAAGCACACAAGGGGTCCAACAGGTTTAGACTAATGTTCATCACACCACCCTTTTTTGCTCAAAGGTAAGTTAGAGATCTTTGCAGCAGGCTTACAAACTCACAGCTTATGTGTTAGCAGAGAGCTTGCTTTGCTCTGTGCCAAGAGTACTGGCTTTGAAAGAATGAGAAACAATTCTTATTCACCCTAAGAAGAACAATAATTAAGTTGAAGCATGACAATATAGGTCACAGCAATTTCCATGGCACAAGTGCATTGCCTATATCACTTACACCCAGATAATTTTGGGAAGACTACCAGTGACAAGAAGTGCTGACGTGAACCATAAACACATATGTGAGTGTGTATGTACCTATGTATGTGTGTATGTATGTGTGTATTTATAATTAAATTTACCAGGGTGACATTGGTTATAAAGTTATATATGTTATAGATTTCAGTTGTACAACTATATAATAATCATCTGTATATTGTATTGTGTGTTTAGCACCTCAATTCAAGTCTCCTTCCATCACCATTTGTCCCCCCTCTTACCTCCTGTCTTAACAAGGTACTTTGGGTTCTGTTTACAATCTGCTGAGCTTAACATCACTCAACTAAATTGCTTGCCTTAAAAAAAAATGTATAGGGGGGAGGGGGGAGGGAGAGAAGGGGGATAAGTAAGGGAAGGGTCTAGTCAAGGAACGTATATGAATGACTCATGGACTTGGACAACGGGGAGGGATATAATTGTGGGAGAAGGGATGGGCTGGGAGGGGGGAGCAATGGGGGAAAAATGGGACAACTGTAATTGAATAACCAAAAAATAAAATTAAAAAAAAATGTAGATGAGCTAGAAGTTGAACAGTCGCTTTGCTTATCTTTCTTTCTCTCTTTTCTTTTTTCTCTCTTTCTTTCTTGCTTTCTTTCTTTTTTCTTTCTTTCTCTCTCAAAGTTTAGGTGGTAGGGCATTGCAAAGGAAGAATAAATACTGAAAGCCAGCTGTATTACTTTAGAATATAGGGAAAAAAAGAGGCCATGATTAGGTTTACAACATTAGCAGCCCATTCTAAAAGAATGCCTTTTTGAAACAAACGCAAACACAAGCACAAACACAAACACACTCCGTGCAAATCCATTCCAGTTTCAATGAAGGAAATGGTGGGAATAGGGTGTAATGTATCCACTCCAGTTGTAAATAGACATTTTCCTACACGTGAGTACATAATCCCCGCTGACAGTAATGGGGGTGACACACAGGTGGTGATGAGAGAATAGCCCCTTTTATTTGTTCTCACTCATATAACTCTAGAGTCCATTTCACAACTCCAACTTAAAACTGGTAGAAAATGCACCCTGTGGTTTGATAATGGAAAAATGAGATGAACCAAGTGAGCAAACAGCCTTACTTCTTTCTGTGACGAGGGAAGTTAAACAATGCAATGGGAAAGGATCTTGATTTTACCTTTTCCTTTCATCCTTTCTTTTTCCTCCATTACCCACTCTATTTAAGAACCTCTTCATGCTTGTAAAATTCCCTTTCCTGGTTCATGTAAAAGACTAATAAAACCATTACAGTTTTCATTCGCCAAAAGGTTCTTTAGAGACTGATCTTAATTTAGATCCAGACACGGTTAAGTTAAATACATCAGTGTTGGGAAAATAAATTAAAAGCGAGGCCATTTTTCTTACTAATTTTTTAAAAAGGTAGTGCAGATTGAAAATGTTTCAGGAATTATTCCTCAACATTATGGCTATATGACAGAGTCAAAATTCTCCCATGTGGACACTTGGGATTCTCAGTGGTTTATTTTAGAAATCCACATTAAGTACTAATTTTTTACTTGCTGATCTATACCAAGGCTGAGATTCACTTTACTGAAGTTGAACAAAAATCAAAATTTGAAATAACTATGCACTAAAGTAGTCTCACCACACAATAGGTAGAAATGGTCCCCAAATAGCAACTTATGCTTTAAAAAATATCCTTCCGGAAATATTAGCACATAACAACATTGTCTTTCTCACAGAAATAAACAGTCTAAAATGAGTCTGCCAAGTTACCCAAATTTTTAGTGCTTTATTTACATCTTATAAAGTAATATGTTTGTTTATATATTTTGATCCTAAAGGAAAAACTGATAAGATCTCAAATTTCAGACTCTACCCTTGGGTCACAGATGAGAGAGAAAACAAAACCTCCCTTCCATCACTAAAAGTCTGTTACTATGTGAACACAAACATAATTGAATTTAATGAAATGAAAATTCTTTCTCTTTTTTATTTTTGTGTACATAAAAATCCACAATAGCTGAAAGCCCAACATGGTAGTCAAATTTTGGAAACTGGAAGAAAGTACTTTTTAAGTGCTGGACATGTTACAAAGAAAGATGAGATATTAAAACCAAGATATTGATTTGATCCATTAATTGAATCCATTCAGGTAGATCCAAGAATATTTGCTGATGTTCTCCTTCCCAAATAACCTTTGGTTTGAGCACTTCTTCCCTTCCTGGCATCTTCCTCCTCCTCCTCCTTCTCTTCTTTCCCTTCCTCTTCTATTTTTTTAAAAAATATATAATTATCCCAAGAGGAATCTCTATGATCACATTGGTGCATCTGTAACCCAGCAGCTATGAGAAACCCTTAGAGCCTTCTGATGCAGCACTGTGAAGGTTCTTTGTTCATGAACATTTACATTTTGTATATCTTAGGACACCATTTTGGAGGCATTTGTCATTTCTCTGACTGCATAATATGAAAGGTTGCTAAGAGTTCATCTTTGCTTTTCAGATTCACTGGTTGTGAACAAAACATATGATTAAATTCCATTTTCTCTAGAACGAAATCTATTTAGAAAGGAAAAGGAAAAAGTAAAAGGATATCAGGTTTTAGGTATTCCTTTACTTTTTAATCCCTAACATCTAGAATTTATATGAACATAATATACTGTCACATTTTAAAGGCGCTATTTCAATCTTTAAAGGGGTGTTAGTGTTTTTCTATGAAATGCAATAATGTAAACCCACTTTCATAGATGCATTATTACCCCCATGATTTAGCAGACAATTTTCAGTTTTCATATATTGCACATGGTTGTAGTAGGCTGCATTTTTCAAAAATGGTTGCAACAATATCTCCCAAGACATGTTCTCTTCTTACAATGTGACTTTGACACTCTTCCATCAGGAGGTAAAATCAACCCTCTGCTCTTGAAACTGAGTGGGCTTTTGTGACTATTTTGACCACTAAGTTATGGCAGATGACATTCTATGTGATTTCTAAGACTAAGTCATCACAGAAGGCTTCAACAGCGAAGTAAGCAATGGGACTATCCTCAGGCCTCCATCCTATAAGGAAGCCCACATTAGCGCATGCAAAGGGACTGTATAGAAAGGCCCTGAAATCACATGAAAAAAAGAAATATGCTAAAATAATTTCTAGATACTCCACCCCACCCCCCTGCTGTTCTAGCTCCAGCCAATGTCTGACTGTAACCACATGAGAAACTTTGAGCACAAACTGCCCAGCTGAGAGCACTGCCCAAGTCCTGAGCCACAGAAAGCATAAGCGATAATTAAATAATTTTTGTTCTTTTAAGCCACTAAGTTCTCGTATGTTGAATTATACAGAATTAGATAAACAAAGCAGTGGTAAATACTCTTGGAATTAGATCTTTCAATTTTAGAGCACTTTTAAGATGATATAAAGACAGAAAATATTCCTTTTTTGCTTTGTAAGTTAGTCTTTATTTAAAAAAAAGAATATTACTATTGGGTACACCTTGCCATAAGTAAATACACAATAAATTAACAAATATTTATTGTAGACCTGCAGTATCTTTCTATCTGCTGCTCTACAAATGAAACAACGTCGCATTCCAAGTAAGTACTCTACAAATAATTGCTAAGATGAATTAATCTTATCCAAAAGTAAGTTTATTTTAAGTAAATATGGCAAAAAGACTTTTCTAATATATATGGCAATATTCATTATCACATGGAAGAAAAGTAAGCCAAACATGAATTTAATCTCATCATGGTGTTTTAGGGTTATATAATGAAGGTTACAGGAGCTGGTTACTTCCATACAAAGTGTCCCAACACTGCTGGCACTAATATTGAGGTTGCCTATCATCACTTATCATTTTCAGCCTATGGCCCAGTCAGGTTCCCATTCATAATCTGGTTTCTTTTACATCCCAGGAAGAAAAATCAGATATCCAATCTCATTTCACAGGAACAGATTTAACTATCTGTGGACATAGTCCAGCTATTCTGTACATTGTTTAGGTTTTCTAGGTTGTTTTAAACTGTTGAAAATTAGCAAATAAATAGAATTATACTGTCCTTAGCATCAGTTGTAGATGTTTCAAGTTACTATTGAAATTATTCTATAAAATTCTTCACCAAATACTTGTCAAGTTTCTGATTAAACATCTTAAATATGTGAAATGGGCTGCCCTTTGAGTTTAATAACCTTAGTACTTTCAAAGTTCCTCATATAGCATATATTAATTCTGCTATTATCTTCATTAGCTACAGGGCTCAGGTCCAATTCTGCTGGACCCATGGAAACTCTGATGTCCCCTGAATTCCCAGACAGGCTTCAAAGTACTAGAAAAGAGTATTCTCTGGTCCAATCTGAGTGATGACAGGCAGGAGCTGGGAAGAAGCTGACCGCTGCCTGTCTTGGCCTCAGGATGTCATATATGACTAGCAATCGACTGTTGTTTTGTGGTGCAATGTTCCAAAAAAAAAAAAAAAAAGTATGTGGGTGTAGGAACCAAGTGGTGAAAATAGGAGATAATTAGCCCATCACTCTAGCGACCACTTGTACAATTGGTGTATATAAGTCCAGTTCCCATGGTGGAAACGTCTATGAGCAGACACAATAAGGGTTCTATTGCTGCAGAAGTTGACATTACCCCCTGGTGTCTTTTTGCACCTCATACCAATGAAGCAGTAGCAAAGATGGGAGATTCTGTATTGATTAAGATAATCAATTATGATTATCATGAAGAAATAGATTTGCTACTACAACATGAGGGTAGAAAAAATTGTGTCTGGAACCCAGAATATTCACTAGGGAGCTCCTCTTATCATGACCAATGATAACTGTGAATGAGTCATGAAAAGCCTCTGAAAAATGAAGCTGTGTGCCACTTCACTTGGAAAATATTTAGACCAACAAAAATATTGGGTAAAGGTGAGGACATTTGGAAAGTATAATAAAAGAGGGTGAGGATAGATAGTAAAGTCTCAGGTCTGGCTACAACAGTGAGGGGCTGTGGTTGAGGGGGAGCCAATCTTTCTTGTCTTTTAAGGAGATTGACATTAGTCACTATCTTCCTAAAATGTTCTTGCAGGTTCCCTCTCAGGAAGACGCGAGAGCATTTAGTTCCCATTTGGGATAGGAATATAACACTGTGGTGAAATGCATTCGAGTGGCTCAAATGGTAAATTGTATCCAGTAAGTGAATAATATTGGATACAATTTATGTGCTTTCACATTTTTACTTGCATGGCTTGTTTCCTGGGTCTTGGGCATTTGCTCAGTGGAGAGCCCCATCACTGTCACCATCGTCTTACCTCCTAAGAATTCCAACTCTCTTCTCCTCCCCCAAGGTCTGGGCTTCAATGAGGGTTTCATTTTATCATCCACAGAAGCTTTACAGCCCCCGGTAACCAGGTCTATAGAGTATCTGGCTTCCACGGTGTTTGCCCAGAGGGCTAGCTAAATTCCAGTGGGAAATTCAGAACACTTGATGGTTTTCTAGGATTACTTCTAAGCTAGTACAGGCAAGAGGTGGGGATGATCCCAGAGGTAAATTCATTTTTATCTCCTCTACCAATAATTCTATGTATCTCTCTAAAGGAATTCCATATGACTGAACAAGTGACCATGTTTCTTATGAGGCTCTGAACCACTCTGCAAGTTTTCCCTCTTTCCCTGCTTCACTTTTCATTTTCCATCACTCTTGTTGCCTAGAGATTACATCACCTAATAAAATATTAATACGTTTTCTCGGGGCTCATGCTAAGATAACCATTTGTCTCTGAATAAATTCTGGTCTGCCAATGTCCTTGGTATGAAATGCATAGAGTAGTTTGCTATAACACCTCCCTCATTCTAGAGAAAATACACCTAATAATAAAATCTCAAATCATAATACCTTTATTATCTATACCACAATGACCTCTTATGAACTTTTTGCTAAATAAAACCTCTTATTAATTTTCATACATGGTAATTTGTTCTTATTCTTCATAATTTGCAAAGTTATTACAGTTGACTGTCATGTTAAGTTTTGTCTATCATTTTAATCTATTGAGTCCCTTTAGAATTTTATCTTCCAAAATTTCAGGTGTTTCTCCCAAAACTATGTCAACTAAATGTGTGAACAAATGCAAACACACAGCTGATGTTCTTCACAAAATCATTAATAAAACTATTAGACAACACAGAACTGAGAGCCTCCTGTGACATGCCAGTACTTATTGATTGATATTGACTGTTATTAAGATGTCACATTGAATGCAGTGGTTTAATCATCTGTGGATTTGCCTAGGTGAACTATTATTTATTTTATCTTTAAGGATGCTTTATAATATGCTTCAATGTCATAGTCTATATCTTTAAAAATGTTTTTGTTAACTCATTTCCATTTATTATAGAGAAGTACTTAGAAATTTAATTAAGACTGATGATATTTTTTTAAAGCAAAATTAATCCCTCTGGAAAACCCAAAGAATAACAGAAATAGTCCTGATCAACTTAATAGTACAAATCCAATATCTTAAGATGCACACAACACTTGACCATTAATTCTACTTCTAAAAATTTACCCTAAGGTGTACAAAACATACCTATGTCGATTTTTGTATTGAGAATAATTTCAGTATTCAACAGTAGAGGTTAGCTAAGTGAAATAAGGCCAATCTGGAAGTTGAAATGAAAAGTACTCATTAAATATACTTCTAAAGCTCTTTAGTGACATAAAAATATTTGTATTGAGTAAACAAGAAACTAGATTTCCTTCTGTTCATTATGCAACCCACACAATGAGTAATCATTTTTCTGACTTTTAATATCAGAGATTACTTTGAACTCTTTGAACTTTATATATATGAAGCCATAGAGTACAGTTGACCCTAAGTATCTACAGGTTCTACATCTGTGGATTCAACCAACATTGGGTTGAGAATATTTGAAAATAAATTATGTTGTTGCTGACATCTACTATGCAGTTAGGTTTATGGTGGTTGTATCTGAACATGTACAGACTTTTTTTCCCTAAACGGTACCCTATAACCACTATTTATATAGCATTTGCATTGTATTAGAGATGATTCAAAATATATGGGAGGATATGTGTAGGTTATATGTAAACACTAAGGCATTTTTTATAAGGGACTTGAGCATCTGTGGATTTGGGTGTCTGCAGGGGTCCTTGAACCAATCCCCTGCTGATACCAAGGGATGGATCTAGATCCTCTTCTTATGCTTAGCTTCTTTCACTCAATATTAGGTTTGTGAGAGTCACACATACAGTTGTCATAATTACAGTCAATATCATTTCCATTGTGGAATAAACTGCAATGTTCTATCCACTATTCCAGCGATTTTCAACTGGTGTGCGCAAAAAAAATTTTAAACATACAATACCTGACTATTAAGTTAGGGCCACTGACCTCTTTTCCCCTTAGATTATCAAATTTGAAAAAATGACAACAGTCAACACAACAATTGCTGTCCAGTGGGAATAAATCAAAATTATACCTGTTTTTCTGTCAGTTCAGCCAAAATTATGATGTATTTTTTTGTTGTGCCACAGAATTTTAGTAATTAGTTTATGTGTGCTGTAAGATTAAAAAGGTTGAAACTTGCTGCAGTATTCTATTGATAATTATTTAAATAGTCCTCATTTGGTGTTATTGCAAACAGTGCTGTCAGAACATTTTAGTTCTGTGAGCATATGCAGATATTTCTGTTGTACATCTACCAGAGCAATTGCAGTAGCAAAGAGTAGACATATATTTAGAGTAAATACTAAATTGGTAAAGTTCAAAATATTATTTTTCTCTGGTATATTTATATTTTGATAAGGGTTAAGATATTTTGAGCCTTAAGAGTAAATCTCTAATGGTGAAATTAAACTGTCAAGGAGGTGTTTTGAGTGTCAAGGAGACCTTCTAAACCACATGGGGACCATCTGAAGCCAGCTTAGCTTTGCTTATACAGTTATATGCTGCATGATGATGGTTAGGCCAAGAACAACTGTATATGTGACAGTGGTCCCATAAGAGTATAATGGAGCTGAAAAATTCCATCACCTAGTCACATAGCTGTCCTAATGCTGTAGCACAACACACACTTTACTTGTTTGTGGCGACGCTGGTACAGACATACCCGCTGCGCTGTCAGACATATAAAAGCATAGCACATACAATTACGGAGAGTACATAATGCCTGATAATAAACAACTATGTTACTGGTTTATGTATTTACTATACTATATTTTTAATCATTGCTTCAGAGTGTACTCTTTCTACTTACTACAAAACAAAGTTTGTTGCAAAGCAGTAGGCCGGGTTATGCTGCCAGGCATCTCATATACCTCTTGCTCACCGTGGCTCTTGATCTCATCATTTTCTCTTGTGCTTGGTTTAAGCTCCTGCTGCTTTATACATTAACATGCCAGGCAGGCTTGTAGCCCAGAAGCAATAAGCTATACATCCAGCCCAGGTGTGTAGTGGGCTGTGCCATCTAGCTTTAAGTACCCGCTATGATGCTTGCACAATCTCAAGATTACCTAATGATCCATTTCATCATTACGTGATGCAGGACTGTAGCTGATTTTCATGTTGAGATGGGGAGATAAAAAATATTTTTGCTAGTTTATATGAATGAAAAATTGTTTCCATTCTGAAACTAATTATCATTCTTGTAAGGTCCTAACCAGATTTGTCACAAGTCTAACAGCAGACACTTCTGCTTAAATTGTTTGTTTGAAATTTATATATTTTTATGTTTTCACTTAAGACTTCACTTTTGTTCAAAGTTACAGAAAAATATGTCAGTTAATATAAGACCAAAGAACATTAGTGTTTCAGACCCAGAGGATTCTCTGAAGTGACAAAACGTTTTGAAAAAGATTTGAATCGTAGGAAGTTGCAAAATATCTTATAAGGGATATAGGGGAAACTTTTACTTTGAAATGAAGAGTACAAAGATATGTACAACCTAGGGTCTCATCATTCAGAAAGCAGGTTTATTAATAGGAGTTTAACCCTTTGAGTGCCAACGTTACTGTGAGCGATGCTGACAGATTTTCCCAAATGTACCAGTGTCGCTCCCAGCGACTCTTTTTTCAACGGCTATAAATGTAAATAACAATGGAATAGTTCTTATTTTATCTTTTGTTCCTTTTTTTGTACTTCAGGTTATATATTGACATAATTTTTCTCATGTTGATCCAAATTTTGAATTATGCATGGCACTCAAAGGGTTAAAAATCAAAACAGAAGTGAAAAGGAGATGTACACATATGCACTTCACTGGGGAACACGATGTTCGCTGAGTTAGGTCTAACACTTGTTTTTGACTAACTTTTGGCACCTGAATCCAAAAATGACCCCAGTTTTTCTCTAACACGTCAATTTTTTAAGATACTGAACATCTTCCCTTTGTCCCAAAAGTCATACAAGATGTACATACAAAGGAAAATAAAGAAAAATTACTTGAATATACATTTATTTAGAGCTATTTTATTCATATAAAGGCTATATATTGTTACTGTAAGTCAAATTGTGTACAAGTAGTAAAGTTCTGCTACCAAACATACATATTAAGGTATTTTATCTTTCCAAAAGACAGGCTAGGAAATGCCAAAATAAGAGACTTGAAACAGTCTCCTTCAGCTGGCAAAGCTTTAACAAACTGCTTCATGAGACCCAGTTTTATGTGCAGAGGTGCGAATAGAATGTTCTGTCAACAAGTGGCTCATGTAGAATGTTAGATCACGAGGTTTGAGATCAGAGCTTGGAGTCCTATTTGACTCCACCCCATGCTTCTCACGAGCTCTGCTGTCCCACATACACAGAAAACGGGGATACTTGGTGTATCCTCATTGCTGACCAAGAAGGAAGCAGACCATTTTAAGGTCAACACAGTTGATCCAATTGTGCTTGTGATATTGCAACAGATCAATGACTCTCTTTATGTCTTCATATTCTTCATGAAAACAAACCAAATGGTCAATTGGGGTTGCACTAAATAAATGGCCAACATGGAGGAGGACACACTTCAAGCTCTGCTTTGAGCTATCGATGAACAGTTGCCATTCAGTTGCATTATAAATTGGAATTCCCAATTCCTCCATTAAACCATGTATGTTATGGCAATACACAAAGCCACCGTCACTTCGAGAGTACTGCAGAAATGCACTTTCTCTTGATCAAAAGTAGGATAACTTTGCTCCTTTTTCAAGCAAGTTTTTCTCATGCAGTCTTGATGCTAGGAGTTCTGAAGCTTTTTTGGATAGTCCCAAATCTTGTGCCAAATCATTCAACTTATGCTGATCAAATCCCTTATGAACTGACTCATCTTCAATTTCAAAATCTTCATTATTGCTTTCACTTAGTTCTTCACCATACTCCTGTTTTTAGAAAGAGGGTAGTTCAATGAAAACTGGCACTGGGGTTTCAGCTGAATGAGGTACTGGGTGTATAGCTGATGGTAGACTAGGATACTCTATTTTACATTTATTTTCCTTGTTATATCCTGATATTTTCACTATACAAAAGTAACAGTCACTTGAATGATCTCTGGGCTTTCGCCAAACCTTAGATATACCAAATGGCAATTTATCATGTGTTCCCCTCATCCACCTCTGTAAACTCTCAACACACTGCTTGCACACCTTGTGAGGGGCACAAGGCTTATCTTGATCACCAAGTTTTACTTTAAAATATTCAAAATAAGCTTGCCTGACAAATGCACTGATGTTTGTCCTTTGGGAATGGTGAAACTGCCACAGATATAACAAAACAAATCAGGGTTGTTTAGGCACTTATGATGAAAAATAGCAGAGGCAGACATGATCTGAAGGAAAGGAAGTAAGTACATATGTAAATAAAAAAATAAGTTCTGCTAACTCCTTGTGTACAGACAAGAATTCGGACTATACTTCGGAATATGATTCACTATATAGAGAGGCACACAACCTCTCACCACACTGTCTCGTGTGTAACTGAATAACCTAGACAAGTATGAACTTGTTGCTGGTCTCCAAGGTCATCCCCCACCGCTCCTCACTTCTGGGAGGTTTGCTCTCAGCCAATAGGAGAGCACTAGTGCTTCCCTCGATCCAGTTTTGATCCAGCCTAGGGTAGTCACATTAAAATAAGATATACAGAAAAAACTTGATGTGCTAGACAAAAAAGAACTGCAGTTTTGAAGTCAGCATACCTATTTAAGTCTAAAACAGCTGAAAAATCGAACTCAACAAGAATTCTGTTAAAATTGTTCCCCTGTGTTTTTGTTTTGCAAAATTAGACACTTTGGTGTTAATTTGTTTATGCCTGTCTTATTGAAAGACTATGTTCCTGACTGATATTTTTAGGTTATTCTCAGTCTGTCTCCTGCAAAAGATGATGAGTTCCTGAATAGTAAAAAGAAAAGTCTTTATCTTTTTTAATCCAAGGATTTAGCCCAGTGATTAGCTTAAATCGGGACCTTACTATAGATTTGTTAAATTGAGTCTTTTAGAGTAGGTTACACATCAAAAGCTCTGACAATACAATCTTTCATATATAGAACACATGTTCTCTCTTTATTAGATGGAACAAGTCTGAGCTTTAGTGCCAGATAAGGATTTGAATCCACCAACTCATGAGCATATAAATTCCCCAGGCTTGTGCTTTTTACATGAAATTGGAATAATGGTAGTTACCTCCAGGGTTGTGGGGATCCTGAATGCTACTTTTCCCCCTTATTCAGCCTGATTATGAGTGGTAAACACCTTGGTATAAGATAAAGAATATGAGCTCTGAAGTTTGAAAGGTTTAGCATTTACTATGTTGATTAAATATAGGTAATTGGATTCGTTTCTCTGAGCTTCAGTTTCTGTATGTAAATGGGGATAAAAAGATAGGGTTGTCAGTATTAAAGAAGAGATATATAAACTCTTATAGTGTCTATCTCATAATAGATAACAATACATTAGTTCTTGTTTATGTCTTTTTTCTTTCTTCCTTTTCCTTTACCAGCTAATGACTCAGACTCTCCCAAGGAAAAGATAATGGAAAGAAACCAAAAGCCATTGCACTATTGAATGGTTATCTTCTTCCAACAATTAATGTTCACGGTATTTTACTATTATTTATCAAGTCAGGGAAAGATGGTAACGCTATTTATCTACATGTTCTGCCACTTTGCAAAGCTTGTCTATTGTGTGAATAGCAATATTTGTTTAGATTATTGAGGCCCTTAAGAAGTAACAATTAACTAATCTTTAAATATGAATCTTGAGAAGAATATATTTTCATAACTAATGTTGGTCTTTCCTCCTACTCTCCAACCATGTCTCTTCCTGCAAACTGTCTTGCCCTGAGAAAATGATGACAGCTTTTCCCTGAATGACCTCCCTCATACTTAGAAAATTCTGACCTTAGGTTTTGAATCCTTTGATATATTAAAAAAAAAAAAAAAAAAGTAGAGGTTATAACTTTTGTTAAACTTCCTCTTAGCAAAACTTTTCTTCAGTGCTGCTGACTTGACATTTTCTTGGATATTTTGCTTATGAAAATCATAATTCAAACATAGGGCACATACATTATTTTTTTTTCTGGTTATAACAACACTTCCTTTTTGTGGGAGGAGGGGGGAATGTTTTTCTACCTACGTGGATGGAATGGGGGAGGCCATCTTCTCAAAGACATCACCTCTCTTGTCACAATTATGAGCTAGCAATGGCTCTTGACTGAAGTTTCCCCAGGTAGAGCATTTGGGATTTTGGCCAACGGGTACAATTCTCCATCCTTTTGGAGGGCCAAATTGGGGAATATAAGTTTGGAAACTTTCCTTTCTTACTCCCTTTCCCTCCTTTCTCCCTTCCTTCCTTCCTTCCCCTTTTAAAACAAATTATTGAGATATAATTAAAGTACATTAAGCTGCACATATTTAAACTGTATAATTTGATCTGTTTTGAAATATGTATTCACCTGAAAAACTGTCACCACGATTATGATGTCAAACATTTCTTGTCCCACTTTTTTAAAAAGTCTGAAATTGGGAGGAGTTTTTGCCTGTGGACCTAATTGTCTGCAAGACCTTACCAGGCCTTTCCTGCATTTTGATCAGATGAGCTAATAAATCTTTACTCTGAAATTAGATTGAGTTGAGTTCACATTTGCTACTAAGAGTTAGCAATAAATGTCCTGATTACTAGCATAATCAAAAAAGTTTTTTTTTGCACTCATTTAATAAGCAAAACTCAAATTTATTTTCAAATTCCTGTTCATGCTGGATAAAATGTGTGAGATTAATCACAAATGCTCATCAATGTTTGAGGAATTAGGAGCAATTCAGAAACCATTTGCTTTTTTTTTTTTTTTTTTTTAGTATGAAAATGACTCAGAAAGTAACTTAGAAGATTTAATCCATATTTCATTTTTCTGTTTCTCATCACTTACAGTAAACTATGACATCTTGTAAAAACTCACTGTGCTGAAAGATGTTGAAAATGTGAAGTATAAATATTCTTGCTATAAGACGTGACATAAAAAATCTTTCTGTGGTCACTGGATCTTTGATAAGTAGAAGTTTGGTGAGGCCATACATATGAAAGGGAAGGGCTAAGAGAAATTATAAGAAGCCTATTGCTTCCTCTCCCAAGGTCCCAATTCCTAAAAGATGGTCATCTTGCTTTGGCAAGAACTAAATTGGAGGAAATGAAATGAGAGGAAAACTTTGTTAGAAAAACTCCTTTTAAAAAAAATATGTCCCTAAATATCTTAGTCTTTGATTGGTCTAAACCTGCTAACATAGCCTGGAATTGGAATTTTGGACCTAAGAATTACAGTAAATGTAATTCTAAAATACATTATATACCAGGGGTGGGGGAGAGCAGTGAATGGACATGTGAAGAATTGTAGCAATATTGTTCTCTCTTTAAAAATGCTCCTGGTCATTGTATGATAGATTTAGTTCGATGTATTCCTAATAGTTACAACGTTTGAACTCCTCAGTTTCTGGCATGGTTGTCAATGTTGCTCAGGAAAATACATTCTTACTGGTTGAGATAATAATATAACCTTAAATAAGGAGAAAAAGGAATTGGATTCAGAAACAATAATTCAAATCGTCATGTAAAACTTAAAATGTAAAAAACAATGATCAATTTCACAAAATGCCTTAAGCTTAGTTGCCTTTACTTATTTATTATTTAACCCTTCAGATCTCCTCAGTCTTCAGAAACAGCTTGAAAAGTCCCTACCTTAGGTCACCTTCCCTGAAACATACAAATTCACATTTGCTAAGAAACTAAAGTTAAATAAGAAAATAAAACAATACATTATTTTTCTCATTATCATTATTCCCTGTTTCACCAAATGGAAAGCTGTGTGGAGAGCTGTTTTAATAGTTTTTAAAATAATTCTCTTTCATATTGATCAGAGATCACGTCATACAACAAATAGTAAGTATCATTTGCAAAATTCTTGGCAAATTTACAGATATTTCTAATGTGATTTATCCAGAAAAAAATGTAGAAATGTTTAGCCATCTAGTATGTGTTAGCATTTTGGCCAGAGAGTACAACAGGAATAACTCTCCATATTTCACCCAGTAGAGTCTTAGAACTGACTAGGAATGACATTTAACAAAGAAATAGGAGACACATCCCGATCACTACACTTACAATGTACAGCACAAATGACTCTGGTCTTCTAGATTCTTCTAGCTTTATCTCCATCCTCAGTGAGCTACATATGTCCTATGCTAGATGGACCACACCTGGTGTATCCTTGCATTCATGTTTCTATGTACAAAGAAAATGCTTGGTTTGTTGAATAGATAAATAATACTTTTAGGCAAGCTCTCATGGGCTGAGGTAGAGAATATGCTAATTTATACTGGATAGGAGTGGAGGTGTAGAGAAGTGGGTGTCTATGGCTATGATTGTCTTCATATAAGTTCACATTAGTTATAACTAAAGTACATGAGAGAGGGAAGTAATACTTAATTACCTGAAGTTCACATTATTGAAGGGAAGATGGGGCGATAGGAAGAAGTAGCTACAGACATACAACATTAAACATGAAATGAGTACAGATGACAGCAAAAACCCAGTTGGTCAAGACCCTTGGGGGAAAAAAGGGATTCTTCAAAAGATCTCTGTTAGTGTGGGACTGAATTATAATTAGACTTTATTAATAAAACAAAATATTAAAGACAGAAATTAAAAAATGAGGCACAAACACAACTGATCAAAAAGGGATTATCAAGAGACTATTACCCAACTACTCATTTGCAAGTGAGCATATTCTTACCCAAAACTGTTTTCAGTTATAACTGAATGAAAAGTCTAATTAAATAGTCCTTTGTGGTGTCCAAAGTCCAAGACAGCAAGTAGTTCCTTTGTAAGGGTTCATAGGTTTTCCCAGAATAAATTATAAAATGCTCATGCTTTCCGTGAACAGAGGCAAGTGGGCCTACCCAATTTCTGGCAAATTTATTAAGCAATACAGACTGCCCCACTTAATTCTTTGGTTTAAGCAATATGCCATTAACACAAATTACTAAAGAAACAAATGGGGACACAGGTCAATTGTCCAAAAAAAGATGTAAAAATAAAGTAAAATAAAATATATTTGGAACACACTGGATTGGTCAGGGCTAAAGCCCAGTACAAGTTAGGACAAATAAAATCCCATCAATCTAGAAACCTTTTTGGGTGTACAAGAAGTCTCTTCTGATCTCAGACTATATACATCTTCTAGATGAAAAAAAAAAAAAAGAAGAAGAAGAGCAATAAATCTCTCCATATCAAAGGTCTGTTTAGTAGAAATAAATTGAAAGTGTTTGGTTAATTAGAATGAACTAATTGTCCCAATGTCCCTTAGGGAAGCCTACTATCAATATATACTTTATCTTCCTGGTATATTTAAAGGTAACATAGGAATGGCTGACTAGCCAAAATATATTATATATAAAATTCAAAAATGTGTTACCTTTTAACTCTATTCACCACAGCAAGAAAAAGAGCTGGTTCTGCTCTATTGCATTTTGTTGAAATCAGAAAATAAATTGGAGAAATAAATAAGCTGGACACATTACATAGGGATAGCATGGTATTGTTAAGAAGAAATAAAGAACAAGGAGCCAAGAACCAGGTTCCTCTCCCAGATCTGCCATACACTGTGTGACTTCAGGCAAGTCCTTACACTCTAAACTTCATAGGCTGCTCACTTGTAAATAAAAGAATAACTATATATATTTTTAAGTTTCTCTGAATATCCAAAAATATCTGTGGTTCTAAAGGGAGGAAAGAAAATTGGATTTGAGATCTGTGTTCCCATAACGCTTGACTTTATCTTGTTCAAAGACAAAACCTCTTTGAGGACAATGTTTTCCCACTGTCGGTCTTATATCTATAAAGTCTATAAATGTAGTAGGGATTATTTCCTTGGTTTACTGATGAGCAAATTGAACTATACAGAGTTTAAATCTCCCAGGGTCAAGCAGTATCTTTCAATTTCAAGCTAACACAATCTGAATTTTAATCATTATTCTTTATTAAACATGTAGCTTGGGACTATACCTCTTGGATTCTTTTGTTGCTCATCTATAAAATTCTTAGTGTGAGTGGGATAGGGAAGTGGCGATAGACCAGATGAAATTTTAGCTCATTTCAGCTCTAACACTTAGGAGTTTGAGTGCTTGTACAAAAGATAGGTAGACAATATTTGACTAATAGACAAATATGTTTGTTGTTGAATTTTAAAGTACTTAACATAGTGACTGTGGACATACGAAGCACTTTTCTACATTTAGCAATGCCCCTCCCCCATAGCCAATTTTGAAAAGGACCTCTTCATTCACCTTTTAGGAATTCTTACTCTTATTCTAACAGCAAAAACAGGTAGGTCTGCTTTTCCTCTACAAGAAAATTGCAGTTCCTTGATAGGTTAATCTCACAGGCTTTCAACCTCCTGTTCGTCCACTCAGGAAACTGGTTTACTGCCTCACAAAACAGCACACCCATGCGATTAGCACTTAATTATGGCCGAGTCAGTAGCTGGGCTATAGGCTCAGGGCAAATGAACTCACTCAAAACAAACATGGATTTTTTGTCTTATTTGAATTGCAAAGTGAGAAAATTTCACATACTATCCACTACAGATTTCGCATACTCTGAAAGTTGGTTAAACAGTCATCTATTTATTTTTAATGTTAGTGCAAAAACTTATGTAGACCCTAATATCAAATCTGTCATGTCAAGATATATATTTACTAATTGTCTAGGTACACTTAGACACATTTAAATGTAAGTATTGCTATATTTTGCCAATTGGAAAATCATTGTTAAAAGTTTATGAAAATGGCTGACTCTAATGCAAATTGTAACAGACTTTCTGGAGTTACCTATTTTAGTTTTCACCAACTCTGTCCAGGATGAAATGAGCATTTAAGATGGAATGTGAAAGGCATTCCCATTATCAGGTGCAGTAGCCAGCTTGGTATTTGTCCTCCTGTGTAGCCCTTTTCTAAATCTGTATGACCAATCGAACAAAGCAGCAATGATGGCGTGTCACGTCTAAGACTAGGTCATAAAAGGCACTGTGTTTTCTGCTTGCTTTTCATTTTGCTCTATTTCTTGTGTGAGTTGCTTTGGGGAAACCCAGCTGCCATGTGCTAAAGAGAGGCCTCCAAACAACAGCTGTGAGGAGCGGAGGCCTCCTGGCAACTGTCGTGTGAGTGATCCTGGAAGCAGATCCTTTAGGTTTGGTCAAGTCTTTAGGTGACAACAACCCAGGCCAACACCCTGACTGAAATCTCATGAGAACCACCCAGCGAAGCTACTTTTGTATTACTGACCCACAGAAACTATGAGCTAATAAGTGTTTGTAGTTTTTAGCTACTACACATTATTTGTGTTATTTGTTACACAGCAGCAAGTAATTAGTACTGCAGGGAATGAAGACACTTCGTTTACCACATATGTATTCTTCATCCTTTAATAAAGCCAAGAAAAGAGAGATGGAAACTTCAGTGGCTGGACCACATAGAATAATAATAAGTAAACATTATTATCTTAAAGATAATTTTTAAATATAAAATATAGTTTTGGAATTTGGTTTGTTTATGAATTTAGTTGGGGCCTCAGTGGAGCATTTGATTACTAAAATTTAAAAGAAATATAAAAAAAGAGGAGATGATTTATATAAAAAGATAAAAACAACTGAAGAATTTAGTCTCAATGGAAAAGGCATACATTAAAATAATGGCAATCAGAGCAATGATTTTAAAGATTTTTATGTTTGAGTTGAGAAAGTCTTTCTTCAAATGAAAACTTTTGTGGAACCATGAGATAAGAGTCATAGCAATATGTCTCTTTAGGAGCCTTAGAAAAGATGGAAAAGGACCTGGAAAAGAATGGGGAAAAGGAATTGAATGGGCTCCCCACTTGAGAGTCCACCGTACAATGTTGAATAGAAAAGATGATAAAAAATATTCCTACCCACTTCCTAATATCAGACAGAAGCCTTCAATGTTTTATTTGGTTTGCTAAGAATACTTTTTAAAAATAGGTCTGGAAATCTAGTACTGTTCTTAGGCTCTGGCAAATAGGACCCCACTCTTGCATCTGTGTCCTAGAGTGTGGGTAACTACATTGGCCATATCCCAATTTAAACAATAATATTTCACCCCTCTCTATTCTCTCTACATATATATTTTGGTATCAAAATAATAACATTATTAATGTATAAAATGACAATATGACTCTTATAAGTTATATATTGACACACAGTAATATAATTTTTGTTTTAAAAATTGTTAGTAGCAAATATGAAAAAAGGAGAACTATAGATGCTGAAATAAAACATAAAATGAAATAAAATTATGACGTCTTCATTTTTCTTTTGTAGACCAACAGACAAATTTTATTTATTCACATAGTGATTTTCAAAAACCTGAATTAATTTCTAACCTTTAAAAGTCAGAAAATTCCCCATAAAATATGCACTTTAGGGTTATGTTAGAAAATTTGATAACATAGGATAAACAGTTCCAAATAAAAATAATTTGCTGGAGCCAGAAGCTAGTCTATAGAAAGTTATTTCAAATGTTGTAGCTAATATATGAAGAAAATTATAGTTTTTTCAAAAATTTAACATATATTCTAAAAGGTATTTGACATCAGCAATATCAAGTAGTAGAGCTGAAACAAAATCTTCTAAACTAAAAGAAAGGCAAATATATTTTTATTCACTACAGGAAACATAAAACCCTTGTCCAATAAATAGACAATCAAAGAGTGCAGCCAAACAAAGTGTAGAAAAAACATCATAGATGTATGTCAAGCAATTATTTAACAACGTATTTTGTCATTTTTCTGGATTGTATAGTGTTTAAGATACATCATATCTCTATCTGTATGCCATATTTTGAGGAAGAAAAATGTGATTGTTGGTTACAGTGCAGGTTGTGGATATAGTGGAGCTGGAGTAGCTTTAACCCCAGGGTATGGCCTTTTGCACTTGGCCTTCACATAACTAGCCCTCACTGTATTCAGGATCTTCATCATTTGTATCAACCAACTTTTCTTTCATAGAAGTGAGGATCATGAAGATGTTTTTTCCTTCTGTAGTGTAATAATTAAGAGCACAGAGCACAGCAGTCAGGCAAACATGAATCCATTCCTGCCTTCTCCCTAGCCATTTAACTTGGAAAAGATCTGAACTTCTGCAAGTCTCAGTTCTCTTTTCTCTAAGATGTGGGTAATAATATATACTTCATAAGGGTATGAATTAATACCTGGTATACAATAGCCACTACTGACTACTGCAGAACTGCAATCAATGTAATGATAATGCGACATGAAATGGACTTAGAGAACACGCAATTAGTTTCAGAAGAAACGTGGGTCTGATTTTACTCCAATAACTTTGAAACACTGTCAATTGCCAAGGAAGACATGAAACATGGCATTAAATTTTCAGCCAATTTCTCCAATTGTATTTATTATTGATTCCAAGAACCGTTCAAACAGAAAAGAATGACAGCAGCAAAGACCTCCTTGAAAAGTTATCCTTACTAGAAAGGAGGTGCAGAAGAATGCAGTTGTTCATAATCCAGCATCACATTTAGAAATTCACACAAAGGTCTCTGTTCTTAATTTTAAAAAAAAAAATTATAGAAACCAACAACACTTCATCCCAGCTGCCCCAAAGCCCAGCCATTCAAATTAGCTAGAGCAAATATCAGTTTGTTTTTTGATTACTATCCAGCTTGTTGTCTTACTCATCACTACATCCACAATATAGGACTATTCTTCTAAGAAAATGGTTCTATTGTGAGTTTGGTAATGAGAGCTTCAGTTCAGTTTGGCCAAGATTATTCTTTTTGTTCATGGGAGAGAGGCAGTTTACAAATAATCTGTGCATAATTAGTTACCTGGTTCTAAAACTGTTTTATTTCTTTTCTTCCTTGTGAAGTCATCTGGGAAAGCTGATTACTCCTAAGCCATTAAGCTAATATGTAGTATAGGTAGGCTGGGTTTTGACTCTCTCTGTTAATGCTGGTTAAATACCTAAAACTAATTAGACCATTTTAATAGGTGTCATTTATTATATAATGCTTCTTAGGAAAGAACCTTATAGTTCATGTTGATATATGCTCCCAATTACATATTTATAAATCTTAGTGTATGTGTTGAAGGTTTGTTATGCAAGTGCATAAGAAAAAGATGATTCCTAAATGAAGGAAAATTACGTTGATGCATATAACATTATCATTAATGAAATAAAAGTTAGAAACTTTGTTCAGGCTCAAGCTAAACCTTAAAACACTGAATGCTGAAATGCTATTCACGTCTATTATTTCTATGTGTTACTAAAATTCTTGCATTAGCAATTGGTCATATATAATGTAATTCACACAGCAAAGTTAGCTGGGCAAATTTTCCACATCTATCTTAAATTTTGAGCAAAAGGAGTCATTTCTCCTCCAGCTCTCAATGGGCTAACCATTGTTTGCAATTCAAGACCTTCTAAGTACTCATCTAGTTCTAAAGAGACAGCTGATTCCAAAATGAATCCCCAGTTCTCTTCTATGTCCAATACATGAGAAATGTATATGTACTTAAAAAGGAATTTATGTTATGGTTATGTATGCAGCCTTCTTTCTCTCCTACAGGAGCAAATCTATGTTTAAATTTTTGTCTTTAGTCTCAGCGCCATAGTGCTTAGTTTCATTATATGAAATGCAGATAAGGATCTCTAGTTTCTTTGGGGATGTTCTGTACATTCTAGAGATTTAAAGGAGAACTCAAATAAATTAAGATTTCTTATTGACTTTAGTCACACTCACATACATACATTGAAAACATGTATATTAAAAAGACTGAAAAATTGTCACAGACTTTCGATGAACACATTAGAAATAGGACTTCTACCTAACCAGATTTGGGTTCATCCTACTGAATTTGCATATAGTTCTGTGCTTAAGTGTCTTAAACCTGTATTAATTCATCTAATTAAAGTAATGACAGAGAACTTACAGAGCATCTAATGAAAGAAAACAAAGATTAAATTTAAGTTAATCAGCTTTCAAATGTAAACAAGCACATTCAATCATTAAATAATTCCATTTATTTTTAACAGGTTCTTAGAAGAGAGCTTAATAAATATCCCAGCATTTTTTTTCTTGGTTTTCCCCAATGTTTATTAGCATCATTAATCCATTAGTAAAATTCCAAAGAGACATTTCATGCCTAGTATAAGCCCATTCCAAGTTTTTGATGGATAGAGACAAGTAGGTAGTCAAGATTTTTCATACAATAAATTCTAAAGTAGTTCATGGATGTTTCAAAAGTAGACTTGTAGATGATTAAAATAAAAAATAAAAACTGGCACTAATAATAAAGGTCATCACAGATTGGCCATCTAAAGATGTTCATGCTCTGTTTTGAGAGGACAGCCAACCTCACTGGTGTTTCTGGTAAACACGCCCACGGTGGTTTCAGAGTCTGCTCCTAGCAACCAGATAGGCCAGAGCAGAGGGAAATGTGTTTACATTTTGCAGAGCCTGGAGATGAAAGAACCAATTTCAGTGATGACGAAGGAAGACATCACTCAGCAGGTGTTGAGTAGCCACCATGTAATAACATTCCTCCACACAGGCTTACCAGTAGCCAGAGTCAGAAGCCCAGAATCGTTTTGACATGATGAAAGTCTAGTTGACTCTCTGTATTCTTCCTCAAATATCAATGGCCTCTTGTGTGGGTTTATTCTGCTTTGCGGTTAGAATCCCTTTGTACTTCTGGTTGAAGTATTATCTAGTTGAATTATTAGCATTGTCCTATGTGAAATAGATCTCCCGTGGGTTTACCTTAAAATCCTCACCTTTTCTCTTGTTGCGACCCAGGATGGAAGCAGGATGCATTCCCCACCCAATCTCAGGGTTATTCATTATTCTTGGCATGCAAGCTCTCATTTCTATCTGAGTCAGTGAAACATATTAGCAAGCCTATGATTGAACATAACTTCTTATTGAAGTGATCAAGAACCCCTTCTAATCTATAAGACAAGTAAGCTAGTCCTAAATTAAGAAATTACTTTTTCTCAATTCAACAATTACTTAAGTGTACAATACAGTGTCATTATCAGTTGATATAATCACAATGTTGTACAGAAGACCTCGAGAACTAACGAATCTTCTAGAACTGAAACTTTATACCCACTGAACAACAGCTTCCATTTCCCCTTCTCTCACTCCCTGGAAACCAACATTGCATTTTCTGCTTCTGTGAGCATGACTGTTATAACTATCTCACATAAGTAGAACTGTGCAGTATTTGTCCTTCTGTGATAGGTTTATTTCATTAGGAGTAATGTCCTCCAGAATTCATCCACATCGTCACATACGGCAGGATTTCTTTTTTAAGGTAGAATAATATTTCATTGTATATATGAAACACATTTTTTATGTATCATACATTGATGGACATTTAGATTGTTTTCAAATCTTGGTTATTGTGAATAGTGCTTCAATGAACATTGAAATGCAGATGTCTTTTTAAAATCCTGATTTCAAGTCTTTTGGAAAAAGACCTAGAAGAGCTCCTATTATTTGGCAGCATAGTTCTAGGGGGGGTAGAAATACATTAATTATAAAGGAACAAATTATATGCAAAACCCCTCAGCAGTGAGCTCATTCTACCAATCTGTTACAAACTTGTGTTTGTTCAAATATCCATCCTCCTTAAAAGAGTAAGAGTCATATTTTTGGAAAACACAAATGCATTTATATTTACTCTCATGCTTCAAACAGCTCAGTGCAATTCTTGCCCTCCAGATAAATCCTTTACAGTAGCCGTCTGCAGCTCTGCCCAGGTGAGCCTCTGCGGCTTCCTGAGCCCCTCCTGCATCATGCTCACCTCCGTCACCTTCAGCGCCCCACTTTTGCCACCTTGTACCCTTTCAGCTCTGTGAATGCATCATGCCTGTTCTTTGAGCAGAAACCTCTCTTCCTTATTTTTACTAAACCTGTCCAAATATTTTGTCCTTCGGATCTCAATTTCAATAGAGCTTCTACAAGGACATTTTTCATGAATCTCAGACTAGGCTGAATGCCACCATTACTCATTCTTACAGAAGTACAGTCGTCTGTACTTTTACATAGTAGCACTTATCTCCATTATAACCAAAAGATGGGCATTTGTTTAAAGCCCATTTCCCCTAAGGAACCATAATGGGGGCCCATAAGCACAGAGACTACATCTCTCTTATTCCCCACTGTCATTTCAGAACCCATTGCATAATAGGAGCTTAACAAATATTTGTTGAATTATTGCACAAATGAACTGTGCAGCATCTCATATGGTCAATGGTTTTTGAGCCCTTTTTAGTTATAGGATCTGTTGTGTTAGCTGATTGTGGGGGAAACAAGGATTAATTTATCCACCAATCTTTATAGATTTTAAAGCCCTGAAAAGCACAGTTGTAAAATCATTGACATTAAAAATCATTCCATACAATGGAATACTGTTTATCAATAAAAGGAACAAATAATGACAGATGCTGAATCATGAATGAATCACGAAAACATTATTAAGCGAAAGAAGCCAGACACAAGAAACCACATATTGTATGATTCCATTTATATGACATGTCTGGAAAAAGCAAGTTACTAGATATAGAAAGATTAGTGGCTGCCTGGTCAGCCCTGGCTGGTTTAGCTCAGTGGATTGAGCGTCGGCCTGCGAGCTAAGTGTCGCTGGTTCGATCTTCCAGTCAGGGTACATCAGAGAAGGAAAACTCTGACTCCAAAAAACCTCCGCTGCCTTGCGGCATACCTCTTCAGGGGAAAGGCTAAGGGAGTAAACCCCGACAGAAAATCCAGAGCCGGAGTCCCTAAGGCGGTTTGACGTTGTAGTCAACACCGGCAACTCCTGCGGCGCACCTGAACCCAAGCTGTATCGACTCCGTCTTTCCCTTGGACCCTTCAGCTGCGAAGAGAGGGGGGGTCTGCTGCATGGGCAACAGCAGACCCTCCATATCACCCTGCCCAGGCTCTGTAGCTTCAGCGTCATCACAAGATGTCGATTCAACACGGGAGGAGACAGATACCGTGTCACTCCCGAGTCGGACTGCACAGCCATTCTCGGCGGTGCATATAGACTCTTAAGAAGCTACACCATCGTCTCTCGAGACGGACGGCTGCCGACGACGAGTGGCTGCCTGGGGGTGGGAATGGGAATTAACTGTGAGTGGTCATGAGGGACCTTCTTGAGGGGAAAAAAAAAGTTCTAAAATTGATGGTGATGATATGAAAAATATACCTCAGTAAAACTTTTTTTAAAGAGGCATTATTATAAATCATAGCTGACTTTCAACTGACTTTAAAAAAGACTTGTTTTAAAAAATTTTTAAAAAATTATATATAGAGAGAGGGTAAGGAAGGGAGAAAGAGAGGGAAAGAAAGATCAATGAGAGAGAAATATTGATTGGTTGCCTCTCATATGTGTCCTGGCCCTAACCAGGACGGAACCTGCAACCCAGGCAAGAGCCCTGACCAGGTATCAAACCAGCAACATTTTGTTTTGTGGGATGATGCCCAACCAGCTAACCCACACTGGTCATGGCTCAACTGCCATTTTTGACATAACTATAATTATTATTCTTTGTTTCATGTCTTCTAATTTGCCTTTTAAGAACACATTGAACTTGCATTATTTACTAATAGTTTCGTTCGGTTTGTCTTGTCTAGGGATGGCTAACCTGTGGGAACCATATTTCTCTAAAAGCACTGTAAACATGCTTAGTAAGTAATTAGGTACTGATTGGCTGGCTTCTCCCCACTCATAACATATTAGTCTTCTCTGAGACAGACCCTCAAAAATCTCTTTATGGAAGGAAAACATTGTGGAAAAGGTGAGTTTTGGAATAAAAGTACTGTCTCTGTGAATAACATAGAAGAGACTTTGAAGAAACAAATGGAAAACATCACACTTTCCGGCAGTTACAGACTCTTGGCTGAAATTCAGTTTCAGGCTTATCTTGTGGGGAGGTATTTTTGAACACTTCAAAGTCCTACTCAGTGTTATAGTTGTCACTACCCCAAAAACATCTATTCCAGTAACTTAACGTTTCAGAGCACTGGATACTGCTGAAGATTCTGTAATTAGAGCAAAATATAACAATGCCAACAAGTATTTTAAGCTTTTGACTGAAGAACAAAGATCTCCTGAAACCCCATCTCAAAGCATAATGGCTCATCCCTGAGCAAGGGTAAAGTAACCCCCTAGTAAAAACATACGGTTATTTATCATATCAATTTCTAGTTATTATCTATGTCATTTATAAATGTAAAATGACTTCCAGAAATAGGGAGGAATATAAGTAGGATGGTCTGTAATCCAGGGACTCAAGAATTAGAAGCATTCACAAGAAACAAAAGAGATCTAAGATTTAATTCTATTTTTAGAATTAGTTTCCGTAGGAGAAGTCTGTCTGATATTTTTGCTGAAAGTTTCTTGAGCTCAAAAGTAAGTTTGGGAGAAAAATAAAATGTATTACTAAAATTTTCAGGAGTAAACTATTATTGGTAGTGTAATAGCCTTGTAAAATTGCAAAACTTCCTTATATGTATAAATTATCAAACCAATAAAATATATATCTGGTTTATTTTTTTGTTTACTTTACTGGTACTTCTTCTATTATTGGTTTCAATTTTACACTATGGCAATGATTTTTACTTTTCCCCTATATTTTCCCACTTAGTGTTGGAATAAATGCAAATTAATGTAAATTACCACACTGCGTCTTCCCTGGCATAGCTAAGAACACAGGGACAATGACAGCTCTGTGTAGAGGCTTATTTGAATTAGTCACATGAAATATTCTGATTAGGGTTGAAACAAAGAAACCGAATGCTGCATTTTAACTTTTCACTCATTTCTTTTGGTATTTAAAGCAGAGCTAGGAACATATGAAAACCTTGTCACATTTCTTCAAGAATTAGCAAGGGCAAAATCAGTTACTGGTTCTTGCTTCCCAATGTAGTCAAGTTTCCCCATAAATTGCTACTTGGTAGAATCCTAAAATGATCTCAGCCTTTTCTAACTCATAATGAAACTAGGAAATAAAGTCTTCTCTTGCTTTAAAATAATTAAAATATAATTTGTGTGTATTTTATAGTATTTTTAAGTGCTTTGTAATAGAGGGCTTTGATATTAGCAGAAAAGGGGCCACTTGGTTCGTTTTATTTTTTTAAAGCCAAAGTTTCTCTACATTTATCTATTTTTCATTAAATCATTTTTATTGTTATTGTATTACGTGGTCCCAAGTTTTCCCCCTTTTCCCTCCTCTGCCCATCACACCCCCTATTCCTACAGTTGATTCCCACACCATTGTCCATGTCTATAGGTAATTCATACACGTTCTTTGTCTAGTCCCTTTCCCTTCTTTCCACCATTATCCCCCCTCCCCTCACGCTTCTGGTCACTTGCAGTCTGTTCCATGTTTCCATGCCTGTGGTTCTATTTTGTTCATTAGTTTATTTTGTTCATTAGATTCCTGGTATAGGTGAGACTGTGTGATATTAGTCTTTCACCAACTGGCTTATTTCACTTAGCATAATATTCTCCAGTTCCATTCATGCTGTTGCAAAATGTAGGAGTTCTTTCTTTCTTTCTGCTGTGTAGTATTCCACTGTGTAAATGTACCACAGTTTTTTAAATTTAATTTACTGATGGGCAGTTAGGCTGTTTCAAGCACTTGGTTGTTGTAAATAGTGTCACTATGAACATAGGGGTAAATAATTTCTTTTGAATTGGCGATTCAGGATTCTTAAGGTATATTCCCAGTAGTAGATTCGCTGGGTCAAAAAAGCAGTTCCATTTTTAGTTTTTTAAGGAAATTCCATACTGTTTTCTACAGTGGCTGCACCAGTCTGCATTCCCACCAATAGTTCAGGAGGGTTCTCTTTTCTCCAAATCCTCACCAGCACTTGTTGTTTGTTGATTTATTAATGATGGCCACTCTGACAGGTGTTAAGTGATATCTCATTGTGGTTTTAATTTGCATCTCTCCAATGGCTTGTGACATTGAGTATCTAGTCATATGCTATGAGCCCTCTGTATGTCCTCATTGTAGAAGTGTCTATTCAGGTCTTCTGTCCATTTTTAAATTGGATTGTTTTTCTTCCTGGTGTTGAGTCATATGAGTTTTTTATATATTTTTTAAATCAAACTCTTGTCCTATATATCATTGGCAAGTATGTTCTCCCATACCATCAGTTTCTTTTTCATTTTGATGATGGTTTCTTTAGCCATGAGAAGCTTTTTAGTTTGATGTAGTCTCATTTGTTTTTGTTTTGTTTTGTTTTTTCCTTTATTTCCCTTGCGTTAGGAGATGATCAGCAAAAATATTGCTATGTGGGATATCTGCAATTTTCCTGCCTATGTTTTCCTTTAGAATTTTTATGGTGTCACAATTTATATTTAAGTCTTTTATCCATTTTGAGTTTATTCAATGCAATTCCTATTAAAATACTAATGGCATATTTCACAGATCTAGAACAACTATCTCAAAAATTTATATGAACCAAAAAAGATCCCAAATAGCCACAGCAATCTTGAGACAGAAGCACAAAGTAGGAGGGATCACAATACCTCATATCAAACTATACTACAAGGATACTGTAATCAAAACAGTCTGTTACTGGCATAAGAACAGACATATTGATCAATGTAACAGAATAAAGAACTAAGCAATAAACCCAAGTCTCTATGGTCAATTAATATATGACAAAGGGAACAGGAGCATACAATGGAGTAAAAATAGCCTCTTCAGTAAATGGTGTTGGGAGAACTAGACTGGTACATGCAAAAAAATGATACTAGACCACCAACTTACACCATCCACCAGAATAAATCTGGTTCTGCTTTACTCTTTCACTTTTCATGTGCAGAAAATGAGGGTGGATATGATTTGATTCACAATTATCTTTCTATTTGAGAAATGCCATTTGGGGTCTTATGTAAGCAGATTGCTTTGTCAGATCTCTAACTTCTGCACAGTATTAAGCCTTCAGACTTAATTTCTTATTTATGGAGTAAGAGGATAAACCATATGGTCTTTAAGGCCTTTTATAGTTAAAGACAAATGCAGAGATCCCATTGAAATGAATGCTCACAACGACTCAGAGAAAAAGCCATGCCTGTACTACACTTGATAGTGATAGCTACAGACCATTAATAAGGCATGATAATGCAGTTAGTGAATAATCAAATTTTAAAGCACTTTGGCTAGTATAGATTCTACCAAAAAGTATATTGATATTTATGGCATTATACGAGTATCGCTTTATGTTGTTATTATTAGTTTTTTTGGATTCATTGTTAAATTTTAATGTTTTAAAATTTGTGCGTTACCATGTGTTTGTGTTCATGTACATGAACATGTGTTCTAATATAAGCATATGTGTATATAAATAATACTAAAGTATTGATAGTAAGTTTGTTATGGGAGACAAACCTATGGAAGAGATATTTTCTAAGTAAGATCCACTCGTATGTGTTTTGTGTGTGCGTCTGTAATGAACACTTTACCTAATGCCTGCCTTGTTCTAGCATCAGTTCCTCCCTTATTTTGTCATTGACACAACTCCCCAATCTTAGGCCATGTGAAATAATAGTTTTGACCTTGTCCTAGATTCCAGAGGTGGAGAAATGACTCTAGACATCCAGTAGAGCAGTTTACCTCTCCAGCCACACTGATTTGTTAAGAAATGGGCATATTATGAGCCAGGCCAATGTAACTTGATTCTATGGCTTTATTGGTCCTTTTAGGAAGGCAGAGCTTTCTTATTCTCTTAGGATATGTGAGATGATAATCTGAAGGAGTGTATGTAGCTACTGGTGATTGTCTTGTTTCCATGAGTAAAAATCTAGAAATAAAAGGTCAACAAAATAAAGCAGAGGCAAAGATATATATATAGAGAGAGAGAGAGAGATCAAAACAGTGTCTGAAAATAATATTTGACCCTTTTGACCTAACCAGTTCTGAAGTATCCACCAAGTGCTTCAGTTCTGTGAGCCAATACATTCATCTTCTTTTTGCAGCCACTATGTTTTAGCTCTGTGAGGTCAGAAAGCTTGTTTCTCTTCTCTTACATCCTCAAAACTATCAGAAGCAGTCAGCTATAATTTGATAATTTACTAAGTGTAAGGCAATGAGTTTGCAGCCTTCCAATGTGTGATTTGCACTGGAACTTCATAGAGGGGAAGACTCTGTGGCAGGAGATAGACAGGGCAGCTTGACTGGTTTTAAAAGGTCACTAGAGGCCTGTGAAGGAAGTGACTTGAAGCTAAATGTTGGAAGTGTGAGTAAATGTTAACCTGCTCAAGGAGGAAGCAGGGAGAGTCCCAGGCAGATTCACCAGTTCTCCCAAACACATAGAAAAGACAATTGAGATGCAATAATATAAATACTTATGATCACCACCAAGTTTCTTTTCCACTAACAGAAGAGTATATTTTAAACATGATTTAGGTTACCACTTATATGACCTATCTCCTTCTTCCCGTTTTCTTACCTAGTAAAACTATTCCAATTGTAATGATTAAGACCCTTTACTTCACTTTATGATACTGTGTCTCCATGCCTCTCCAGCCATACACAATTCATCAAGAAAGGTTTCACGTGGGCTTTGAGAAAGGTCTTCCTTATAGCAAAGCTTCCTGAAAATGATAATAACAGCTACCGTGTATTGAGAGTTACTATATACTGTCACCATAGTCAGTGCTTTCCCTGTAACTTATTCCTGTTTCATAGATGACTAAATTTTATGGGGGCTCAAGACTGACCTAAATGTCATCCAGCTAATAAGAAGAAATCTGGGTTCTGAACCATTGTGCTATTTTAACTTTCTCCCATACGAAACAGTTCTCCTCCTCCCACTGTTCGGCTCTGTGATAAAACAAGTGTTCATGGGAAGAACCATTTGAGAAGAAGAAGAGGAAAGGTGAGGTGGTTGCTTTTGAATGTGGGCCAGGGGAACAGGTGCCTTTGGCAATCACTGCCCTAGGGCTTCCGTTCATTAGAACTGAGAGGTAAGGAAGTGATTTCACTGAGAATAAAGAATATATGTGGCCAGGAAGAAAAGGACAAAAAGGTGTGGAAAACAGGACAACAGGCCCAAAAGGCAGTCAGTTATGCTAAGTCCCATGTCACCAAATGCAGACTTAATTATAGATTCAACTCTCGCCCAAACGGGATCGTAAGCTGGCCAATCAGGAGTGGCCTGATTAGCACTAGTGAGGCCATCTGCCCAGGGGACCTTGCCATCCCCTAAAGGAAAATTACTTTGTAATTACCTGCTTTTTTGCCTAGTAGAATGTCCTTGTTCCCACTCCCTTATGGCTATAAAAGTTTGCTTTTGTCCTGCTCTGTGGAGCTCCTTTCTATCTACTAGATTGGATCCTATCAAATTCTAACATATTTTTGCTCAAACACATCTTACATATTGTTATATGCCTCAGTTGATCTTTTAACAGAAGATTAGGGAGTGACTTGTCAAATCAAATTGATTTCAACTACTCTGACACTGCACCGGACTGGCTTAAACTACAAATGTATGATATTTCTAATATTCATCATCTAATCCAGAAGTTTCTCTTCCCATAGTAGGTGATTCAAGTGCACTTGTTTCACAAGATGTGTGTACTTTTCTAGTTGAGAACGAGAATTTTCTTATTATAGTCATTGTGGAAGTAAAGCATGTTGATAGTACAATTTAGATAACTGTCTTCCTAACTATACACTTTGACATCATTAATGGCCTAATAATTGGGCGTGTTCTTTGTATCAGTAATAAATTCATTTTTTCCCAACTTCATTATAAGTTTACTAGAGTAAAAGAATCAAAGTAACTAGTAAAGTTATGGAAAACAAAAAAGAAGTTAAAAAATCAAAGGCAAAGAAAATGTGTTACCAAGGTCCCATGAACTTCAGATTTTTCTACACATTACAAACTGGGCCCTGGCTGGTTTAGCTCAGTGGATTGAGCATCGGCCTGCGAGCTAAGTGTCGCTGGTTCGATCTTCCAGTCAGGGCACATCAGAGAAGGAAAACTCTGATTCCAAAAAACCTCCGCTGCCTTGCGGCATACCTCTTCAGGGGAAAGGCTAAGGGAGTAAACCCCGACAGAAAATCCGGAGCCGGAGTCCCTAAGGCGGTTTGACGTTGTAGTCAACACCGGCAACTCCTGCGGCGCACCTGAAGCCAAGCTGTATTGACTCCGTCTTTCCCTTGGACCCTTCAGCTGTGAAGAGAGGGGGCGTCTACTGCATGGGCAACAGCAGACCCTCCATATCACCCTGCCCAGGCTCTGTAGCTTCAGCGTCATCGCAAGATGTCGATTCAACACGGGAGGAGACAGATACGATGTCACTCCCGAGTCGGACTGCACAGCCATTCTCGGCGGTGCAGATAGACTCTTAAGAAGCTACACCATCGTCTCTCGAGACGGACGGCTGCCGACGACGACGACGACGACGACGACAAACTGCTATCAGTAAAAATAAATAATGTAAAGTTTTTTTTTACATTTAAACAGCACAAAAATTTTATCTGTTTTGTTGTGTCAAACATACAATATAGTGCTGTGTGGTGGCTAACTTCAGAGAAATAGAAAATGGGGACAACAGCGACAAGAAATGTCACTGTTGCAAGAATTCTGCTGGCAGAATGTTCTCTGATTTTAGAGGAAATTTATTGTGAATGTTCACTCTCTATTCTGAGTCAAGCCAAGTTTAATTTCAAGTAAAAGATGTTTCAGATATTGATTACAGTAGAACAAGCTACTCTTCCAATGAAACCAATATCATCAAAGTTAATTTATTGTTCATGTAAAACCCAAATGCCTCTTCCTAATCAGCAGGTGGCTCACCTCCAAGTTGCTTGTGGCTCCTGCATCTTCCAGGCTTCCAAGGTTTTCATGATCATCCACAGTAGGCCAGAGGCAGAGCAGAGAGTGGACATGGCTCCCCCACTTAAAGGGAGGTACAGGCATGTCTGTTCTCTCATTCACATGGCCCCACTGATGGACCTTGGAAATGTAGATCTTGTTAGGCAAATGGGAGGGTGGGGAGTGGAGCACACAATTTGGTGAAAAAAAAATCTTGGTATTTCCTGGGATTCTCCCATCAACTCATTGTTCATTTTCTTCCCACAATAACAATAAAATCTCTATTAATTCTCTAATCTTAATACAGGTTTCAGAACCAAAATTTATATTAGATCTATGAGATAGGTAAGTAGATAGATGATAGATGGATAGATACACATTCAAAAAGTTTACTACATATAAACCACCTACATAATTTAGATGCATAATATATTAAATCTCTTTGGTATTATCTTAATTGTCCTTTTTCACTGTAATGGTAAGGCAAACTTTAAATATTCCTAGTAATAATTTACCTGTCCTAGGAACCGGAGAAGCAAACTTCCTTTTTAGTATTTATTCTTCTGGCTCTTATATTTGAGTGACAGGGCTGAATCTCTGTTCACCTAACTCCCCACCAAACCGTTCCTTTACCGGTCACATTGTAGGGTTAAACTGACCAGAGAAACCCTAAAGGAAACCAGAGTGCAGGGTCAAATGCTGTACAGTCACTTGCCTACACTGGCCATCTGGTTCCTGTTGCACTTTAGCCTGTGCCCCGTCAAAAGGTGGAGCAGAGCGGAGACTTCACTGTCCTCTCAGACAGAACAAAGACAAAGACAGAACTCAAATGCTTCCTCAGTGTCCAATATGAAAATCCATCTCTGACCCTCATCATCCATGCAAATAAGTTTTCCAGACACTAGAACTAAAAAAAAAATACCCTAGTGAACTGGCCCACCACTACAAGTTTGAACAACTAGTTTCCCTGAAGAGCCAAACTTGACTTTCAGTGTCTATCTGAAAGCTAAACATTTCCAGGTTTATAAAATGTTCTTTTCACCTCAGCAGGTATCTGCTAGAAGTTATTTCACATAAATATTTTAAAGAATTTTAATAACCATTCTGTGTTTCTCTTAGAAGACACTAAGGGGCCATTTCCCCATTCTTTTATCAGGATAATTGGTAGGACAGAGGATTGGATCATCTCTCCTAGTTTTTAGTTAGTCCACTGATCAGATAATCTGGGTCCCAAAATTTTGTGAAGGGATTATGGTCAGGACCAAGAATGACATGGGGAATTATTTTATGTAACCTTTTGAAAAAAGAAAAGACTATTTTATCTATATCGAATGCTCTGATCTCTCTCAGATCAGATATATTGTAAAGTTACCCAATCAAAATGTGTCTTATGAGACATATGTAGATATTTTGAAGAATGTGTATCTTAAACTTTGTATATTTAAAATGTACAGTGTTATGATTTGATATGTATATACATTGTGAAATAATTACCACAATCAAGTTTAAACATCTATTGTCTCACAAACTTTTTTTTGGGGGGGGGGACAAAACAATATCTTCTCTCAACAAATTTCAAGTATACGATATGGTATTATTAACAACAGTCACCGTGTTGTACATTAGATCCTAGAAGTTACTCATCTTATAAATAAAAGGTTGTACCCTTTGACCAATATCTCGCCATGTCCCCCAACCCCCAGTCCCTGACAACTATCATTCTACGCTTTGTTTCTATGATCTCAACTTTCTGTTTTAGATTTCACATATAAGTGATACCATGCAATATTTGTCTTCTGTCTGGCTTATTTTACTTAGCACAATGCCCTTCAAGTCATCCATCTTGTAACCAATGGCAGGCTCTCCTTCCTTATATGGCTGAATAATATTCCTGTGTGTGTGTGTGTGTGTGTGTATGTGTGTGTACACACATACACAGGGGTGGGCAAAAGTAGGTTTATAGTTGTTCCTATGGAAAATACAATAATTAATAAATAACAATATAAGAATAAACTGTTTTACATACTCACTACTGTAAACCTACTTTGCTAACCCCTGTATATAGCCCATGTTTTTTATCTATTCATTTTTTTTTTGACAGACACTTATGTTGTTTTCATATTTTGGCTATTGTGAATAATGCTGTAATAAACAGAGGAGTACAGATATCTCTTAACATACTTATTTTGTGATTTTTGTTTCTCTCAGATATAAAACCAAAATATATAACATTCCCTAAGTGACTGTGGTATATTTTGCAAGCAAAACAATACTAATTTCATTATTTTCTAATTAAATGCTTTTGTGTAGTAAATCTTTAGTATTTTTGACTATTAAGATAAATGTTAACCTGATTCAGTAACATCCAAATTAGAGAATATTTAAACAAAATTCAGTTTTACTAACATAAAGTTATCATAAATTAAAAATAAATAAGATGTCTTTATCATTTACTTGCTAAAGGAAGTAATCATTTTTGATATTCACTTATATACAATTTTAGTCTTTTACATAGTTCTCTCTGACAATTAAACATTATTTCTATGAGTTTTTCCCCTTTATCCAGATTTACTGTCATTTGTGCAAAATTGCCTTCCTTTAAGGATAGTAGGAGAGAAATTTTACTCTGATAGAATTATCTCATTTCATGTTTAGTTTTAACTAAGTTACTGCTTTGTATTAAGAATAAAATCAGACTTGAACTTTAGTTGTTAAGCATCTACTACCAAGACTATATGTGTTAGCCTTTGTAGTGCAATTTTGAATTATTTCATATGGCTCCTTGTTTCTCAAAAAGATAATGTTGTGAGAATCAGTATAATGAGATCAGACATTTCCTTCATTCTGTCTGTTACAGGAAGTGTGGACTGCAACTTCAGAACTAAAGAAAAGTAGGCATGGCTAAGGATGCTGAGCAAAAATGGTAAGAAAACAAGAACAGGCAGTTAGCAAAGCAAAAGTAAACTACCTGAAAAGAAATAAAACCCAAGAGCTTTAAAGCAGGTGGGAAAGGATCCTTTTACACTAAGAAAGAACCACAAAGCTTACTGGGCTCTTTTGGAAACCTACACCTGTTTCTATTCTCTCCCGCATTCCGGGACCAGTCCCTCCTCCCTTCTGAGCTCCTGCTTGATGCCCATAACTTTATAGGACAATTCAGTGGTTTGGCTAGAACCTGGTAGAAACATTTATTAAAATGTTTAGTGGCTTCTACTTGCCATGGTTCAGCAGTTCTCATTTTTTTAATGGATTTTAATCTTGTTGAAATATTTATTTTATTGTGGTGAGGTGCAATATTTTTCTTTTCTGCCAATGAGATTCTGTGGTAAGATCACCTCTGTCTTTTTAATGAAAATGACTCTAGAAGTTTACTTTATGGGTGCTGTCTTATCAATCATTCAGTTTTCCATTCACATGGAATATAGAAAAATATAAGTACATCAACTATGAGAAACCCCACTATTAAATTAACATAACTTTCCACCCTGTAGCTTCATTTTCCTCTCAATACCAACTGGCATAAATTTTCCCTGACTCTGTGTCATTTCTTAACTTCTGCCTCTTCATTGTTTCAGCTTACTATACAGCATGACAATAAAGATCATGGTTTATGAAGAGATATAGATCTAGATTTGAATACAAGCTCCAAAAACAAACTAACTAAAACAAAACAAAACAAAAAAAAAAAACAAACAAAAAAAACCTGACTGCTCAGATACAAGTGATATACCTCATCTTATTAAATTTTTGGTTTCAGGACATCAAGGATAAAATAAAAATAGTAACTAATTTAAATTTAATGAAATAAAATAATACTAGAAAATAGCTGCTCTTTTAGAAATGGTCAGTACCATAGGCCATTATTTTATTATTCCATCTAAGAATGATCATGGTCTTGATGTGACTCATAGCATTACTGGAAGCTTTGGCTTTCATGTTCACTTCTTTATTATTTCCATGCTACTCCATTTAAGTCCCCAAGAAAGGAACCTAGTGACTATCCTCTTCCATAGTAGTAGGATGCTTTATAGACATATAGCTAGCCTATAGGTTGGCTGTCTTGGGGTTGGCTCTCCAGTGTTATCCTAACGACTGTGGGGAAAAGGTAGAGATAAGGATGCAATCATTAGTGCAAAATACAGTCTCATAAATTTCTCCCTTTACTGAAAGTCTCACACAGGGATGTTGCACTTAGAGAGCACTGTGAGTATAACAGATTTTAATTGACACGTTGAGTTCATTCATCAAGAAAGACTCCAGAAGATATTTCTTTTTGAAGTACATGCTTCAGTGACCTTATCCTATGATTACCTATTTGTGTAATATTGAGGTTTGAGAGATCCTGGTATCTTACTGTTATATTTCTGGTATATAAATATGGCCTGCTAAAACTAAGAAATGGAAACCAACGAAAGTGAACCAAATATACACATAGTTAAAGGGTTTTGAACCTGTAGACGTGTTTAGCCCAGGTTCATTTTGACATATGGGCAGAAAACTTGGTTAGTTTATTCTTACTGTATCCAAACCCATGATAATGTCCTTCTTTGAAAGACAGAGATATAGAAACAGTATAATTACTGATGGAAAACTAGTGCAGATAAAATAAGAATAACCTAAGCTTTAATTCAAACCTCAAACCATAAGCCCAACCCAAGACTTTTTATAGGTTCATATAGGTTCAGATAACTTTGGACTTTTAGAAAACATCATTTTTCTCAAAGTGACACTTCTTAATTTGTATCCTTAAGAATAAGCAGGGTAAATATAGAATATAAGGACAACTCCTGTTCAGAACTTGGGTTCCTGGCTGAGCTTTTGCAATTGCATGCCAGCTGATGAGCTAGAACAAAGAGGGTACAAGGGATGTGCGTAAGTAATCCAATTTAACACTTTTATTGACTCCCTGGAACAGTTCATGATGCTCTCAAATAACATGAAATTTAATCTTAAAAAAATAAAATATTACATAATTCTAATTAATAAGTGCAGGTGTAGATTAAAATTCCCCATCTCTATATGTCTATATCTTTCTTGTTTTTCTATTTTTACTTTCTGCCAAATATCAGTGGATTTATAAGACAATGGAATTTTCTTTTTAACCCTCTTATTTTTCCTTCCGTACTCCTCTTTTGTTTTTTATCCTTTTCCTTTTCTTCCCTTTCCTCCTTTTTTCTCTTCTTCCTTATGTATTAACAGATGAATGTATAGGACTCTGCGAGGAAAGTTAGGGGAATGTAGTAAGACCCTTTCTTTGACCCCAGGAAGTATGTCCATAGGTATTTTCCCCCTCAACGAAGGGACCACAGAAGATAATAACAAAGACTCATCTTGTATCTTTCTAATTTGACTTTAGAATGAAGTATTTCTTATGTTTTTTTTTTTCTTTTGTTGAAAGTATCTACAAATTTTTATCACTTAAGCATATTACCTAATGAGACTGTAATGAGATCTGTTATTTGTCTGCCTAGTCCCCTCTTTCTCTTAAGAAACTGTTTCTTTCCCCAAGCTACATTATAGTTTGATGAGAATTGCTACTTAGGCTGCAGTGATAGCTCCAGATGTAGGCTCAAGCGGAAAACGCTAGGGTTTTGCCATGTTTTTCAAATGAACCTAAAGGAAGAAAGGCAGGCCTCCTTCAGGGGCCATGCTCCGTGTAATACGGAAGAAGCCAGCCTGAAAACAAAATCAGCTATCCACAGAAAAGGGGAGATGGACATAGAGGAGAAGGTCCAGTGCTACGTGTGCCCTGCTTCTGATTGGGCCTGAGGCAGACAGTAGAAGCCCTAACCACACCACACTTGACTACTGAGAGTACGAAACATGGATGGGAGAGTGAGCAATAATTCAAGTTGTGATAGCGCAAAGAGTTTAAGTACTTTGAATGGAATTCTTTTTTTAGTTTGATTAGTTCAGTAGGGTTGCTTTTATAATAATGAAGGTGTCCTGAATAAAATAAAAATGAAGGAACCAATAATTCAAGAGGGTGCTAGGTGTAAGAGAAAAGTTGTGATTTGTTGAGATAAAGAGGACTTAATTGTCCCAAGAGGCCTGCCTGTCACAGATTCTCGAAGGAAAAACAGGTGATTATAAATACTGACTTGATCTAGTGTCAGAAGGACCTTGGTCAAGCCCCATTTCTGCCTTTTAGGAACTGACCACTATGGGCAAGTTACATCACCTCTGTATTTCTATTTTTTTGATGTTCTAAATGAAACAAATATACTACCCAACTTGTAGAGTTATTTTAGGGTTGAAATGACACTTACGGACAGCTCTCTGGACATTGTGTGGTACACAGTAAATGCTAAACAATGGAAGTCATTGTTATTGTTTAACCTTTCTGAGAAAGCTATGGGAGCACATGTTGCCAGTCAGTTTTACTCTCTTCAGTGATGCAATATCCAGGTATAGTTTAAGCCTGTGTGTTCTCCCTTTGGTTGAATGGAGGAGTAACTGCCAGTAAGTCCTTCAGGAAAAGTGCTCCATACAACTCAAGTCAACTAATGTTAGGCTGCAATGGGGTAGTGTTGGGAAATATGGAGCAGAGAGAGAGGGAGGTGGTGTTTAAACTTGATTAATCATACTTTCATGTGTCATCGCTTCTGATTATAGGAGTCAGGGTAGCTGTGTTAGAGAGAAGCCTTAGAAATTAATATCCTTCCATTTATGTGTATTGTAACTTATATAGGAACACCAGCTTCTTCATACAAAGTGTATGAAAGTTACCTCCTGTTTAATGCTGTTTATTCATTCAACAAGGATTCATTGATTCCCTATCAAAAGTCAGGCATTATGCCAGGCACTATGATGTAAAGAAGAATTATGATCTTCCTCCCTCATAGAGTTTCCAATTGAGTTTGTTCTCCTGGACCTTCTTTATGATTGATACTCATTTCCAGAGAGTTCCTATCCATGATCCCTATAACTATTTTATGATTAATTCTCCCCAAAGGACACCCTATGTATGTCATATTTGGTAATTGGGTACTGGCTATCCTTGTATCATTACAGGTGGAACCTAACTGAGAAATTGTCATTTCTAATGTGAGCCATTTCTGCTCAGTGTTTTTCTCGACCAACCTTAGTAATAACCGGGAAAATAACCCGGTACCTTTATGATACCGATTTTGGTGTCAACTTTTGCTGTCAACTCTTTTAAACACCATATGACATTGGCACTTATTTTCATTGGTTTCTCGCACCAAGCTTAGAGGTGATTAAATCAAAGCATAGCATTACCCCCTCCCCATGCTGATTTTATACATTCCACCCACCAACACACAACTTTTGGCTTTTTATCAGCACTCCTTTTTGTTCGGTAATTTTAACAGTACATTTGAGATGCTCAAATTGTCATTTTGAACTGATATCAGGGGTGTCCAAATTACTTACAATCGTCGTCGTCGGCAGCCGTCCGTCTCGAGAGACGATGGTGTAGCTTCTTAAGAGTCTATCTGCACTGCCGAGAATGGCTGTGCAGTCCAACTCGGGAGTGACACGGTATCTGTCTCCTCCCGTGTTGAATCGACATCTTATGATGATGCTGGAGTGTCCTCTCCAGAGAAGCTGAAGCTACAGAGCCTGGGCAGGGTGATATGGAGGGTCTGCTGTTGCCCATGCAGCAGACCCCCCCTCTCTTCGCAGCTGAAGGGTCCAAGGGAAAGACGGAGTCGATACAGCTTGGCTTCAGGTGCGCCGCAGGAGTTGCCGGTGTTGACTACAACGTCAAACCGCCTTAGGGACTCTGGCTCCGGATTTTCTGTCGGGGTTTACTCCCTTAGCCTTTCCCCTGAAGAGGTATGCCACAAGGCAGCGGAGGTTTTTTGGAGTCAGAGTTTTCCTTCTCTGATGTGCCCTTACAATGTAATTATAATTTATATATGAAAATCGCTGTGGGGAAGAAAGCAACTATTCTGTGGTTTCTATTTTGAAGATAAGAAGTTGACACGCCACTGTTAAAATCATATGATAAATCAGTAATGTTGTCAAGAAGAGAATCTAGTCAAGATTTCCAGTCAAATGTGCCATCTACTTCATCGTAATGAAATTGAAATATATGATTTTAATAATGTCAATTCAATGAATCACTCGCTTCATTATCTTTGAGTTTTACCTTTCATGGCCTATATAGGCTGTTAAACCAGGATTAAATAATGTTACCTACTGAACTTTAGAACAATTTATGCACAAAACAGACTCTGCTTTGCCCCAACTTAGCTTATTTATGGCCAGCAAGAAGATAAAGAGATAGTTGGCTGGACACACGCACACACACATGCACAAATGTACATGCACATAAGAAAGAAAAGATAAAGAAGCAGATGGCTAACAAAATGGCCTTTCAAGTGACCTAGGCTGCTCTCCTATTAAAAAGAATCTCTTTTCTCTTCAGAGCATATTCAAATTTCAAGAAAAATATATCTTGAGAGAGAGAAAGTACTAACTATATTCTAGTACTTGAGCTAGGCTTGTTATATAGATTATTATATTTTAGCTTCTCATCTACTTTGTGGTAACTCTTATTTTCAGTATGTACATAGGAGTTTACGAAGTTCAGAAAGGTTAGTTGCTAAGAGTCATGCAGCTAGTGTGTAATAACCCAGAATGCACACCTCAGGTCTAATTGACTCTTAAGCTCATGCTTTTATTAGACCATATTGTTTAATTATGACCAACTCTTAGGACAAAACTGTAGGGTTTTGTTGTTATCATTGTTGATTGGATTGGGGTTGACTATCAGCTTAGAAACAAATGCTTTAGAAATATCTTATGCTTCTAGTAGTTCACCTACAACATGCCATCTAATAGAAAATTATTTTAGGATTTTCTGGAGCTATTTGTTTTTTTTATTTTTGTCTTCCCACTGTGGGGTGAGTTGTGGGATTCTTTTTCTTTTTTAATCTATTTTATGTTTAAAGTCTATTGTGGACTTTATTTTTTTTGTATGTTCTTTACTGAGATTTCAAAATACAATATGTATTTATAATAATTAAAGTAATGTAGAAATATAGAACTACTTTGATGTTTTAATAGATTTACTAACATCATTTCTTCTGATATTTCTGCTCATTTTGCTTTGTTTCCCCCTCCCCAATCAATCAAACATGAAAATCTCTTAACCCATATTCTGGAGTATTTGAATGAATAAATTAGGTATATCAGGGTTCAGTTCCACATTTATAGTAAAAAATAATGACTTAGGTTAGGATGGGCTAATTAGCTTAAACTTTACTTAAAGGAGTCACTATTATAGTCATAATTCCATTTTGCTCATTTTCTCAGGCATTGTACAAGTGAATATATTTATGTCATTTTGAAATCATTTCATGACTTCACACATCTTATTTTGGCAATTGTATTTACAAAAAGAACATGATAGTGCCATCCTAGCATGACTGGGTCAGAGCCAAATGGGTGCTGGAAAGAGAAGAGGCTGGGCAGGAACACTGCCTCCTGGACATTTCAATCGGGTACAAGTTGAAATAACCAGCGTTTCAGGAAAGACACTGTATGACTGAGACTGTGTATTTCAAGACTTCCCTTCAAACCCTCGCATTCTTTTCTACCATGTCTAGCGTACACTATGTTCTTCTATAATTATAAATGTATGTTTCCCATCACCACAAAGACTTCTCATTGCTTGAAGGAAAAGCAGCTTCAAAGAGCTTAAATTGTGAAGGGCAGGCCCCCTTCTGAGAGCTACCATTGCTTGGGGGAGATTCCTCCTCTAACTCATCCACAGTAATACCACTGGCCAGCTTGGCTGGCTGCATTTTACCATGTCTAGATTGGCCTGAGGCTTTGGTGGTTTGGGCTTTTGAAAATGAAAAAAAAAGCGTCTTTGAATTGTTAATAATTTAAAACTCAATATTGTCTTTTAAAAAAAAAATTTTAGCATGCTCCTTTACTATCTAAAGGAAGAAAGGGTTCCACTCTTTTGTGATTCTAAACCTCAAATGCAAAGAATTTTTTAAGAGAACTGGCATTTTGATTAGAGGGTAAACTTCACATAGACTGAGTTTCAGTTTAAAGTTGTTGAGAGTTAAAAGTAAAATGACATGCCGCAGAAGAAAGGATATAAAGATATAAGTTTAAAATGTGATGATCTAAAAACACATATAACATACTTCATGATGGTAGCAGTTTGAGAAAAAGAATACATTCTATTTTTAACCATCTTTTTAAAACTCTAACAATTATTCCTTTTGAAAGCTTCTCCAAGAAAGCAGCTCCCAAGAATGAAGTCATGTCCGTCAATGATTGTAACAGCTCACACAATCTCCTATCAGGCACTGTGCTAAGCAATTTTTGAAGTTAGTCTCATGTAATGCTTTCAGTTAATCTATAACATTACTAGTGTTATCCCAGAATCACACAGCTGGAATTCTATAGAACGAGCTTTGGAAACCAGACCATGACTTGTGCTCATAACGTTTATGTGGCTTTGAAAAGTACACAAAAACCTGAATCTACCTCTATTAAAGTTTGGTGGTGTCCAACCTAGAAAATGTTCCCACAAGTGTGCTCTCGCAGTGCTATATCAGAACTGACCTATAATCCTAATGAGAAAAGAATCTATCTTAAATGAGAATAACAATAACTTCACTACCATTTAATGAGTCCTTATCATATCCTAGGTAGGATGCAAAGTGCTTTACCAAAATGTTCTCATTTTTATCCTCTCACAACTCAGATAGCTATTATTAATGCTACTTTGAGTATGTGGTGATTTCGGCTGAAAGAAATTGTGTAACCTGCCCAGAGGCACACTGCAAGGGGTGGAGCGAAAAATAGAATCCACACCTGCCTGTTTGATTCTAAGTCTCATGTTCTTGAATACAGCACAGAATTGCCTCACACAAAGGCAAAACCATAAGAGAACCATTTACTGAGCATGCATGCTGTGTCATAGATTCCACTGGGAAGTTCCCATATGCAATGTCTTAACCTTATATATCCCTGTTATCAGTTTTCATTGTATTTATTTTTCAGATAAAGGGATATTCCTCAATCGACCTATTTTTTTTTCCCCACATAAAGTTTGGAGAAGGTAGGAGGTAATCAAATTCCCAAGACTAGAGAGGAGACGTCAATGCTGGTCTGACTGGTGCCAGTTTTCTCTTATCCATCATATAACACTATCAGGGCAGAACTGACCTCTGCTGTCCCACATCCATGAACCACTACTCTAATCATGATACTATAGATTAAAAAAAAAAACATTTTCACAACCTCCTATGACAACTCAGGGAAATTTTCATATACCAACCCTCACTGTCAGAAAGGTTACACTGCACCTTTAATGTAAATAATATACATGCCTTTCTTTAGACTTCTAGTAACCATCTAACTTTTCCCCAATAGTTGGTAGCTGTTGTAATAACAATTATAGTAGGTTTTTATGATCTTTTTACTGTTCCAGATTCCATTTTTCTCAGCCCTGCAGAGAGTCAGTATTATCTCTTCTGCTTCAGTAATGTGCTTGGTACTGAACGGGTTTCAGCAAAACTGCTTTTATGATCTTATACTAGGTTATTGATTAGGGATGAGAAAATTGTATCTGCCTTACCACTGAATCCACCATATCCAGATAAGTAGAATCATTTTTTACGGCATCACACTTTTTAGACACTTGCTCTGATACACTATTTCTGGTCACTCTGTTCCCCACAAACCCCTATGCAAGAAGAAATGCAGAAACTTATGAAGTAATTTTCTAACTTGGTGTCACTTGGGGAAAAAATAGAAGCCATGCCGTGATTTACAGCAAAGGTATCCCTCCAAGTTTTAGAGATGTTTGTCAGCTCCCAAGAGCTAAAGCCCACCACTGACTATGGTGACCTAAGCTTTAAAAGGGCAAAGGATTAAATGGTAGTGATAGAGACATAAAGACTCAATCAGGAAGGCCAAGAAAATCTGGGAAACCAAGCCCAGCCCCAGCATGACAGGTGGCTCCACATCTAATGGAAGAGCTAAAAAAAATCCCAGCTCCCATGTGTGGGCGTGTTGTTTGAACCAGTCATCAATGTCAAAGAGAGTATCCTGATTCATTTTGTTTCAGTGATTCACAAGCAGGTCTGGGCCATTCCAGTGAGACTTTGTGCAGAAAACAAGATAATAAACCTCAAAGCTGCCTGAGATCTAGTTTTGGCTCTCCTCTAATCCTGGCTTAGATCCTGGCCTCATCTGCGATAACATGCCCATCCCGAAATGACGAGGCCCACACTGCAAAGACTGCCAAGCTCGGCCTGGAGACTGAACTGTTTGACCACTGTCTGAAGGCTAAAATAGACCCTCACTCCACCCACCTCTGGACCAATTTTTATGCAGTACAGATTGGGATTAAAAAATGCCACTCTAACAGCATCAAACAACCTCAAATTACTCTTGCTGAAAGTTTAGCCTTGACCTTACTTAGGACAGAGGTTTCTCCTTTAGTTCTGAGTCTCAGTTTCCATCTTGGCATCGAATTCAGGTCATTGAGATTTATGTCTTTTCTGTATCTGAGTCTAACATTTAGCAACCATTCCAGTTCTTCAGGACCTGTAAGACTAGAAGTTCTCTTAAAATTTCGGACACTAATTTTATACTCTTAAAAATCTCAGGGGCCTGTGGGCCTCTTGTCTTTTGAATCATTTATCAATATCTACCATTTGCCTGACTAGAGCTGCAGACCCACACACTTCTGAATATCACTCCCAACCTCTGAATATCACATGTCTTATTGCATTGGTGTCTGTGGGTAATAGCACAGGCTCTGGATTCAGGCTCTGTGGGCTTCTAGTTCCACCATTTCCCAGCAGGTGACTTGGGCAAGTTAGTTTCCTTTCTTTGACTCAGTGTATTTAGTTTAAAAAAAGATGAGGGCAATAATAATTGTGTCTTATCTCCTAATGTGTTGTAATTAAATTAGTTAGTATAGGCAAAGTAAACATGTTATTCAATATATATTCAATAAATGGTAGCAGCATATTTCTCTTTAGAAATTTGTATAAACAGATTTAAATTTTTATTTGTATTTAAGTATTTTATAATGTAATGTGTTATTATGTTATTTTCCTTCATGTGCCATGTTCTTTTTCCAAATTATACTTTTCTTCTGGAATAACACTTCTATATGTAGGTCAGGTACCAGGTCCTTCCTCTCTGTCTGTCCCATTCTACTGTAATTAATGTGGTCTTGCTCAGCAAGAGCTTAAGAATTAAAGAGATTAGACCTAAGAATGGAGGAAGGGAGGAAATCCTAGGATTGACAACTGAAGACTTTATACTCACAGGGTTCTGGAATGGGGAAATTGTGGTAATGGTGAGCTAAAGATATGTTTTGACTAAGTTAAAAAAAATACCCTATTCTACCTATCATTCAGTCCAATGTGTTTATCTGAAGAATGCAAAGAGTAGAGGCATGTATCATTTCTCCACATTTTGCAGGAATATTTTCTCTTTGGGCACACGAGCTTCCCTCAGGTGACTCGAAAGCAGCATATATAGTAGCTGAATCACTATTCTTCTCAGTTGACCAGAGAGACATTATGCCCTTATTATTTAGGCACTGAATTTTCAAAGCACGATATTCTAATTCTGTTAGATTGTATGAAACAGAAAATATTTTCTTAATGCTGTTTTTGATTCCAAAGAACTTGCCATCCTTACCTGCTGACATAGGAATAAATCTGTAGAAACAAAGTCAAGAAAACTTATGTGCAATTTCCAGTAATAGGATCTCTGTGGCAGGAAAAGGAGAAACAAAGCCAAAAAGAGCCATCGATAAATTTTTCAGTGTTGCTGAATCAGGAATTGGTAGTCTGAGGATTATAGCATTGTGGTTCAATTACATAAATCTGACAGATTTTCTTTAATTCTAACTTTGGTTTCTATTTTTCTTTTGTTCTGCTCTTGTACTCTCTGCTTAGTTATTTTCATTAATGCCCAAATATTCTTTCTTCCAACAATAAAACTTTATCCTGATGGGAGCTTGATTTATCAGTTTATGGTTTTGAGAAAGTTCCTTCATTTGAACAGGAGAAATGGGGTAAGTGGACATGTTTACTATTTCTATTGTATTGACAACATAAAACTATTATAAATGCCACTAGAATATATTCCCTTAACTTTGGTAAATTTCAGTAAGTGGTGGGCAACCCTATCAGCTTTTGGTGAAATTATTACAGCTTGGTTCATGAGCACGGGCTTTGTAAAAGTACTGACAAAAAAAAAAGGAAGCTGTAACAACATTTTAAAAATCAAGATTGCTTACTTGGAGAGAAAGGAGTAAAAAATGATAATGATGCTCAAATATATTGCACTGAAGATAATCAGCAAAGACAAAATATGAGGGAATGTTTAGGTGTTTTTAGTCAGCATGTCAGTTGACATATAGAAGATTTTCTTGACCTCAAAGAAATTGAATTCTAACTCATGGCCATGGACTCTTGATCTCCAAAGATGTTGAAACAACTATCTATGTTGTATATTATATACATAAGATTGTAGTGTTAAGGCAAGAGCTTACATCAGGTATTGTCTTCGTGTTTCTCTAATTCTGTAGTGAAAGTCACAGCTACAATGTGTTGAGTCCTGTCCAGGTTTCAAGCACTTTATATTCATTATCTCAACCAATTCTCCCCACAACCTTAGGACGTTAGTATCACAAGCCTTACTTTAAAGCAAGGAAATAGGTTCAGAGAGGTTGAATAACTTGCCCAAGATAGCAAGGGACAGATTTGAGACTTGAGCATAAGTCAGCCTGTCCTCAACATTAAATTTTAAATCATCATCACTACAACATTGACTTCTGTATTAATAAATGTCAGAGTTTAATTTTTAAACATAGTTTTGAAAAACTGTTTCACAGGTAAGTCTTTTTATACCCAGTGGTCATACTTAGCTTTAATTTATGGGGGTAGGGGGGCAAAAGTGGGTTTACAGTTGTCTGTATGAAAAGAATATAATAATTAATAAATAATAATACAAGAATAAACTCTGTTTCACACTCACAACTGTAAACCTACTTCTGCCCCACCCTGTGTAATTCCAGTTGCTTTTATAATCGCTAAAGTTTATTTTTTGCATCTGCATATCAAATACATCTAGGACATGCTGATGAATCCACCACTTCAGCCCTACCAACATTACATATTTGTAGATATGATAATGAAAGGATACACCATGGCCAGTTCAAGCTCTAGGACAGAGTAACTGTAGAAACAGATTTCAAAGCCTTTGGTTAAGAATAATCAACTCATTCCTGATAGCTACACCCAGGCTTTTCTGTCTACTTCTCTTACTTCCCCATGGAGCCCGCCCAAGCCACAACTCAGATTATGCATATTTTTCAGACAAGTGCCTGTCAGATGCATAAGCAGGGCTGGTCAGAGAAAAATTATCAAGTAGGTCAAGTTCATCTATGATCCCCACCCAGCCATTTTCTCAGCATTGTTGTCCACGGTTCATTTCAGGGTTCTATGTCCTTCCTTTCCACGCCAATGACCAATGCCAATGCTTAATGCTCTAAACACTTGATACAGCCTCACCTTTACTCTCCTTCCACCCCATTCCTCAAGGGAGAGGCTTGATTGTTAAGGAACGTACTCTATAACCTTATCTGAAGTACATAAAATAAATTTTACATTAAAAATAGGTTTCCATGACCAAAATAAAAGAGAAATGTTACCATTAAAAAAAAAAAAAACTTATCAGTTCTATTTTGTATATTCTTGATTTCCTTTGTTGCTTTGGGGTCTTTATATCTTATTTTCCTCTTACTTTGTAGAATCATATATTGAACGTGATTTTTTAGTGGAGGGTAGGTCAATTATAATGAAAATGAGCGAACTCTCTAGTGTTTTAGTGCAGTGTTACCGGCACTAAACTTTCATTTGGATAGTGGGCTTTCTTTTTGATAAGTCATGTCAGATTGTATCTTTATTTTATTCAATTGATAAATCATTCTATTTTATTCAGGAAAATTCAATTTTCTCATTTCAAATATATAACTACATATTTAAAATTATTTGGAAGGCAAACTGATCGTTTCTATTTAAAACCTGTAAATAACAGATTGAACCAACTGTAGGTGCTGATATTTGACTGGTTTTGACTTACATATATGTCAGTTTCATGGGGCCAAACCTGATATATACTTACCATCTGGCTAGGTATATAGGGATTTTTTAAATATGTTTCACATGTTGTGATGTTGTGTTCTTTAAACTCATGGCAGTTTTTTTGGTGAAAAGAACAAGCTAATTAGATTAAAGTGTTGGTTTTATGATGAGTCACTTGTTAATCAATTCAATGATTACTACAAATTAAGTGATGAGTAATAGAACAATTTAATGAATAAGTACTGGTGTTATTTGATCATTACAAATAATCAAAATACGGCTTTGCATCGAAGGCTTCTTTCTCTCTCTTTGTCACTCCCCTAACAGCAAGATGGGAAAATCACTTAATAATTTAATCTACTGCTCAGAACTTTATTATTGCAATAATAATTTTTTAAAAACCACTCTATGTACTATAGCAAGCAAAACAAGGGATTTCCTGAAGTTTAGACACAGTTGTTTTCTGCAACTCTTGTAAAGTATCTTTTTTATTCACATCTAAGGTAGGCTTACTTAGGGCAACTTGGCTAAAACAAATATTCTCAATCCCCAGTGTTCATAGCTATGGATTTGTGCTGATGCGAATGTTCTAACTGACAAGCAGTGGCATATGCATCCGCATTACATAATATTGTAATAAAAAAAGAGGAAAAACAATAACATGTTTTAAATAATATATTATTTCATTAGGTTTCCTTCAATGACATTAGTGAATCCAAGCTCTCTGCCATCAGTCAACTGCATTTGAAACTGTCAGAATGTTTTATGAATATCTCAGGAGATAGGTTTTACATATTTTTGACATGCAATGTACATTAAAGGCTAGAAGCACTTTAATATGTGAAATATCTATAAATCTTCAATTATGGAACAATAGATCACTTAATAAACCATAATGTTTCTGAGCTGATACAGATTTCTGTTTGACATAAAGAGGAAGAATTGTTTTAATGAAATTTTAGGCAATAATATAAGTGAAGGAACCCTACTAAGTTTCAGGAGAAAATATTATTTCTAGTTTGCCCAGATCACATGTCATCCAGCATTCAAAATGTTTTTACAGATAGAAATTGTTTTTAATTCTATTACGGTGAAAAAATAAATTAAAAAAAAATAAGTTGCTCTATTATGTTAATCAGTGGTTTCATTTTTATGTAAAACCTGAAGTGCTCATATCTTGATATACTGCAAATGACTCACACCTGCCTCTTCTGGAAACTTCCCACTCTCTGTTGCAGTCTTTATTTGTACTGTGCCTACCCAGAGCATGTAGGTCAAGGAGCGTTGCCATGCAAGACAAGCAGAAGAAAACCTTTTCACATTTTAATGCTTGTCAACTTACACAAATGAGATATATTCCGGAGTTTTTAGAGAAAAAGGCATGTAGGTCAACCCAAGCTTTGGCATATGATTATGTAGTTCTTGCCAAATGAGACAACTAATTTATTTGAGTGGAATATATCAACACTGCTAAGGGGAAGTACTTCTATTAGACCTGGTGATATTTATTTTTCAGTTATAAATACTTACATCACACTTAACTAGGTACCAGGCATTGTTCTACAAATAATGACTCACTCAATACTCATAACCACTCTATGTATCAGGTATTATTTTTATCTCCACTTCATAAATGGAACAACTAAGAACTGAAGTGGAAGAACTAAGAACTTGACCAAAGTGACATTTAGCAATAACATCTGCTTTGGAAAATACCGCCTAAGTACTTTCTTAGCCAAACCCAATGGAACTCAGTTTTAATTCCTGCTTTCTGTTGTCTTGGTCCTAACCTTGAACCTCAGTTCTGACAGCTAGATTCTGGTTTTGCGTCCTTATGTATGAACCCCTAGCATTCCAGTTGCTGTTGGACTGCAATCTTTCCTCACATAGCCCATTGCTACCATCCATAAGACTAGATTTCTACCCCTGATCTACACTCTGCTGATGGCCAGGTGTCTGAGGAATGATTTGTTTGGTCATTACAGTCCATCACTTGGACTTGTAAGCACACTTCCCCCAGGGGCTTCGGGTCATTAACTTTCTATTAGACTCCTATTTTGATGGCTCACCTGAACTCCCATACATTTATTTTCTCTCTTTAGTTTCAATTATTAAAAACTACAGTTACTCAGGATAACCTGTTTTTAGGGTGTAGCAATTAAAAACAACATTTGAATTTTTAAAAAAACACTCATATCAACTTGCATACATGTAAAATTCTTTTATGTGGTCCATTGTCTTTAATTTTTTACTTTCTGCCCTCCAAAGAATTTTTAATCCCTTTGAATCTCTTACAAATTTTAGGTAACTAAACCCCAGACTTTATTTACAGTTCACCTGTTTTTCCATTTGCGTTTTTCCATTTATGGAACTCAGTTTTAATTCCTGCTTTCTGCTGTCTTGGTCCTAACCTTGAAACTCAGTTCTAACAGCTAGATTCTGGTTTTGCGTCCTGATGTATGAACCCCTAGCATTCCAGTTGCTGTTGGACTGCAATCTTTCCTCACGTGGTCCATTGCTACCATCCATAAAACTAGATCTCTACCCCTGATCTACACTCTGCGTGTGTGTGTGTGTGTGTGTGTGTGTGCATTTAAGATTCCCACCCAGGCTTCCACATTACATTTAACTGCCATGTCTCCTCCGTCTCCTCTGATCTGTGATAGATTCTCAGTCTTTCCTTCTTTTCATGACCTTAATAGTATTGAGAAATATTGGAAGGTATCCTGTAAAACTCTTATTTTTAATGTTTTGCTTGTGATCAGTCTGCCTTTATGGGTTTTGGAGAGACTATCACAAGTGTGAGATGTCCTTCCCATCATATGTAATCGCGGGTGTCTGGTATCCGTATGACATCACTAGCAACATTCATCACCTGGTTAAGACAGCGTTTGCCAGGTTTCTCCATGGTGAACTGATTGTTCCTTTTTTATACTGATTTTTTTGAAGGAAGTACTAAATCGAGGTCACCCTCAACGGGGGCAAGGTGAATTTATCTCTGCTTACTAGACTGGGGAATATTTACAAATATTAAATGGAGCTCTTCTTACATGGTTTAAAATTGTCATCAAGAAGTGTTCATCTTCAGTTTAAATAATTACAAAAGTTGAAGTTTCCACTATATTGTAAGATTAATATCATTAACTTACCCAGTTATATCATACGTTAAAGGATACCCAATAAAATCTAAATACCATGGTCCTTTGATTTCTATGCTTAATGCTTTTTCAAATGTCACATTGCAGAGCTGGTTTTTACCGGTCAGGTATTTTACTTGTTTTCTTCTTTGAACTCATATTCCTATTCCAATATCCTTAGAGAAAATTTTAGGTAAATTAATTCTTGAAGTATTTTATTGATGTACTTTTAATTTTAAATGAACTTTTACTTTTAAAATATTTCTTGTTACAATATTTTAATTGTCAAAAAATATTATTGTGGATGGAGTTTTCATTGCAACTGGTTTTTAGTAGACAATTGATCATAGCAACTTAAACATGTAATAAATTTAAAAGCAATTAGTAAATAAAATGGTAAAATTTGCTACAGAATGTCACAGCACTACTCGGGTAGAAAAACTACACTCTTTCTTCATGCAAAGCCTTCTGTTTTTTTGCTGTTGTGGTGTAATATTCAATATATTAAGATATAAATAGTTTGAGTATTTCTATAACTTCTATAGCAAGTGCAGTATTAACTGTGAAAATTTTCAGAGATTAACATGTTCATGAAAAACATACATTATTTGTGATGGTTATATAACTATTAAAATATATTTTTCTTCTAAAGTCAAAGAAGATATCAGAGATTCTAAAATATATACTAGAAAGTGGTAAAAATGAATGATTAAAAAGTAATGTATGAGTTAAAGTGAACTAAATCAGATTAATTCATCATTATATCCTAACTGAGACAAAATATTAAGGAGATTTTTACATTTAGATGTTTTCTGATTTTCTGAGTTACACAAATATTTTGGGGGTTTTAAATAATGTACTGTTACATATACCTCTTGGCTTATGTGAATATTAAGTCATAAGTCTAAGTTAAAAATATCGTAGTTATGATTATATTTTAAATCAGCCGCATTCTCAATAAGAGTTCCTAAATCTTTGACCTGCACTACTAGTAAGGATTTCAAGCAACTGAAATATGCCGAAAACCTGTCTTTCCTGGGGTTCAAAGATGGAATCACTTTTGGAGCTTTTACCCTCAAAAGAATTTTAGTCTCTGCAGCTGTCAGTCATAATTTCTTAAACAAATTCTATTCTGAAATAGAATACTCAATGCAGTGCTTCTATTCAAGCTTAAATTTAATTACCATGCACACTGTAAAAAAATAATAATTTCACTTGCTAACCATGGTATTCTGAAAGATGTAAAATATGCTGGTTTTCATTGGGTTAAAGATGTTCTTTGCCTTGTTGGTGGCTATTGGGCATGAACTAATTTGAGGAAGAATATATTAAATATAAATTAGGAATTAATTTCAAGAAATGTCTCTGATACTTTTAAGGCTCTGATGTGATCATTTTCTGACTATTTTGTACTGCTCTTTGGCTGGTTTAAATCAGCCTAAATTTTTGCCAAATTTCTCATAAGAGAATGTCCTAATAGTCTCTAAGGTCACTAATGATGGCATTGTCAGGATTAGATATTTCCTAGAACTCCTTGGAAAGTCTTTCCACAGAGGGAACTTGAAGGAAGCCAGGTCATTCTAGGTACTGTCAACTTGGAAATATTCTTATGAGGTTATGTGGTGGATTCACAGGCATATTATTGGGGGATCGCCTGTCCCCCATGGAGAAAAAGACATTCCTGAGGGTTTGCAGAAATTGCTCAAACATTTTACTTTGGAATTTTATTTTATTTATTGATCTGTTTTTACTGCACCAAGGTTTTTAGGGCATTTAAAATAATTTTAAAATAACATGAAAACATTCATGGGAAGATCTTCTTGGGGATAAAGTGAAATATATAAAATCTGTCCAAAATTTAATTTATTATCTTAGTGCCAAAACTGTGGTTAATTGCCGATTTTGTGAAATGATTTGGATAGATCCTCTGATTATGGTATTAGCCCCATTTATTTTGATGCGCTCTTATGGTACTTAAGTATGAATGGTCAAATGTCATGTATCCTATATCCATCATGGGTGGTCCTATGACATTTAGGGAAGAAAAATAGAAGTATTACACTTCAAATAACTCACGTATCAACTGTGATCACCCCAGTTCCTTAGCTTTATGTAAAATCGACTTAAAGCTACTACCCCATATGCAATAGGAAAAATAATACTGTCCCCAGGATTTGAAAGAGATCTTGGGGACTAACGTGACCCAGAGTTCCTATTTCCTGCACCTGTTGAACTCTCTAACATGGACTTACATCTTGCTACTGAACTCTTCAATCAGCTCTGCATTCACATAGGATTTATCATAGGAGCATGGTACATCCCAGTTGTTACAAAAAGTTAAAATGTTCCATTATGCATCCTTATTAATTGAGTTTTGGCCAGTGCTCCCAGGAATTTCCTTTTTACAGAGCCTGCTCACTGCCTTTTTCTTGAGCCTCTTCTCTCTTTCACCATCTTTTCTTCTCAAAATGCTAACCTCCATTGTCAAATTTCTAGTCCCTTTTTATGTAGAGCAGGTTAGCTATCTCTTTGTTGTTTTGGAGTCCAGGTAACCTTACAAGTCTCACTCACATCATCTAAAAGAAAAATCTCCTTAGAAAAACAAAAGCATCTTATCGTTCTGAGGGGGAAATAATTGTCCTAAGTCTAATGCACATTTTCTATGACTAATTAGAAAAGAAGCATAGTCTTTAATCCTGTGAACATTATGCAATCTCAATGAAGCACAGTTCAAACAGGCTTCCCTGCAACACCTAAGAACTCAGTACAAAAGCTTTCAGAGCATGCTGATAGAGATAAGGTGATCTGACATAGCCTTCTGACCTGTTTTAGCATACTGCGATTTATCAAACCTCCGCTTGCCACAGGTAATTACTTCAGTTTCACTTGAAGTGAACATAAATTCTTTACCTCATCATAAACTTATCATTATTTACTGTTGCAGACTCAAAGTGGTTCATTAAATCTAAGTAGCAGATTCAACTATGAGTCCTCAAAATATGAAAACATGATATTCTCGTGATTTCTAGTTTCCCATCAACTGCCTGTAGTTATTTCCAAATGAGTGAAGATTCGGATTTCTTAGTTCTCCTTAGACACAAATTTTTGGAGTAAAATAGTTAAGGAAACCTTAGTCCTTAACTCTTTCCCACTCACATGCCAGATTCCTTGAGCCAAAACTCATAAAAGGACCCTGAGGTTTTCTGAAAGACACAGAGTTTGGGGATTGTGGTGGTAAGCAATTTTATTTGTTTCTCAGCTCAGAATCTATGTGAGAAAGTCAGGTTTGACAGATATTTATATTAGCCAATTATCTCACTTTTGCCCACTTTTTCCATTTTTAATTTGTATACTTGCCCCAAGTGTAAAATGCGTGTTATTTTTGGCTGCCAAAGTCCTTCTCCCATTCCTGTGCCCCAATTTCTGCATTTGCTCCACCTTTAGAGTCTAACATTGAACTAACATCAACTACAAGGGGAACAAAGCAACCTCTGAACTTTAGCTGTCAGCGTACATTGAAGAAAGTAGTAATGGGAGCAAGATGTGGTGTGGGGTGCTGTTTCTGAGGATGGAGCCTCAACAGGGATGGTTGCTCCCCTCACTGGAGAATAACCCCCACCCCCAATTCTTTACATTTTTCATTTGAGAAGAAAAAATCTTAATGATCCAGTGAAAAACCCATCTTATAACTTTGGATTTTTCCAAAGGTGGCCATGTTATATTTTTCTTAACATGGTCATTAAATGTGTTGACCTCACAGAGAAAAATTCAATATTTGGAGTCTAATAAAATCAAGATCCCAGAGTATTCAGGAGTGAAAGTGAAGTTATCCTTTGAAATTTTGGCAACTAGAGAAAAGAGCATACCACAACCTTGTCATATGGTGTACACTGCTTATTTTAGCAGTTTTCCAAGCTGTGTCTACCTTGGAAGAGAAGAAGCTATATTCCCTTAAATCTCATATAAAACATTAAAAGCATATAAGTCTTTTCTTTTTATCCCAACAAGGCACAAAAGAAAAAGAAAGTGAAGTATGTTTAAATGATTTGGAAATTAAATTCCATCTTTTTTAACTATCTGATTTTTTACCTGCCCCAAAGATAGTTTAGTTCCAACATACTTTTGTGCATTTGCATCATTTTTTACATAAAATGTATATCCAGTTTGAGCTAAACACTTTTTATGACCTTTTATAAGTGAACTCATACAGAACCTTCCATGGAGGGAAGTATTATTGATGAAGAAGAAACTGAAAGAAGGGTTGTTAACCTCTCACTAAAGCTAGAACTCTTTATTCCATTTCATACAATACCATTTTTCTTACATTTTCTACTACTGTTTTGTCAGAAACTTCTTTTAGGCTCTGATTTTTCCTCTTTTATGATGAAATTTCCTACCATACATGACTTTGTTATAATTTTAGAGTATAAACACTTTAATTTTAATTGGTAGACATGATTTTTCCTGAGAACTAGAAAATTAGGAAAAGGTATCATTAAATAGTCATTTCACATCATAAAACAATTGTTTCCTTAGAGAAATTATGAGTTTATTAATTGTATTTTAGAAAGCCAATGTTTGCAAAGAGGCATAAAGTAAATCTACCTCTAGCTTTTACCATGAAGATTCTGTAAAGCCAATATTTTCCTGACAAATCAGAGCTAAAAATCCTTGAAATACACTATACAGATACTCTGGCCACTTGTCCTCTAAATATCTAAAAAGTATGAAATCAAATTCAGGCCAGAAAACATAGTCCTCGGGAATTCTGGAAAGCATATCACAATGACTAAATCAGTTTTAAAATCAATCAAACAGATCTTTGATTCAACAGCTATTGATTGGAACTTATTATATAAAAGACCATTGTTGTTGAAGATAAAAATGAACAAAGCAAATGTCTTTGAGGTTGGTTGAGGTATACACATAATTATCTGTAATAAAAATAAGTATTTTAAGTCCCTAGCATTTATTCAAAATCTGCTATAGGCTTCTGAGGAAAAAGATCATTTCAAGTGATTGTGGAAAGAGCACATTTTAGAGTGGCACTTGAGCTGAGCTTTTAAAGTTGTCAAGATTTCAGCAAATGTATATATTATGGGTAAGGAGAAGGGGATTTCATGGGACGATGAGAATTACAATATTTCACAATTTGGAACCCATGAAAAGCAACGTTGTGGAACAGAAGATATCATGGTGCAGTTTAAAATTTGGCGTATGTGTAGAGGCAAAAAATGGCATAAAATGATTTATGTTGAGTTCACCAAAAAGGATCTTCTATTCTATGATGGTTGCTCTGTTATCCTTAAAAATTCCTTATAGGTATTATTATTGTCTATGAGTTCAGTTTATTCAAATATCAATATCATGGGTACTAAACAACCCCCAGGTTCATGCCAGTGTGATTTGGTGCCTATTGTGTAATGGCCTCACGCCTATTCAGATGGTTCACTCCTTGTCATTACGCTGTGAAACAAGGACAGAATGGGGGGGGGGGGGTGAGGTCGTTATTTTGGACTTATGATATATCCAGGATCTTTTTCTCCTAACCTTTATAATTGAAGCTGTTGTCTGGATTAGTTTTTGCTTGGCTTGCTTACCATGCAGGAAGAGACTAATCCTCTGTGGTTCGATGATTTTCTTCCACATTTTGGCATTACGGCCAACACGTGCATTGAGGTCCCCCATGACCATCAGGTTGTCAGATGGTAGAGCAGCTGGAGTGAGTTTATCCAGATCCCAGTAGAATTTCCCCCTCACTGGAATGTATGACAGTCAGGATGTTTGCATTGACAAAATAAATAAATAAATAAATGACCATTTGATAAGTCCGTACACTGACCAGGCAAGTTGGAGAGAAGTAATCACTTAAACACCCAATGCCTGAAAATCTCCCCCCCCCTCCCGAAAGTCTCATTTCTCCTCATAACATGTCTGTAATCACTAGGGAGAAATACTCAAAATATTATTTTTCTAATATGAGTCCTTAACAGGAGTTGCTCCTCATGTTTTTGTAATTAACAAAAAAGACCAACGGAGAGCCGTCTTTTCATGATCAGCCTCCCAGTGTCTAAAACGATCCCACCCTAGCTTCACTGCCATCTTGGCATGCATTACTGTCAGCTCCAAAGGGGAAAATTAACTCACACTTCACAAATACACTTATAATTGCACAGTGCAACTTATTGGGGGCCTGTAGCAATTTAGCGGCAAACCAGACTGAATACTTCTGCAGACCACATTGGGTGGAGAAGTGAGGCCGGCTTTTGCTCTCTAGGGAGAAGCTTCAAAATCTCTGGTCCATGTTATGTCCATAAGATAGGCTCAGTCTCAGGAGAATTGGCATTGAGTTCATTAAGGTGTTTATTTTATTTTCTGTCTCTTGGACTGAGAAACAGGACGAAAAACATATGTTAGGGAAATGGAAGACATTTCATAGTTTACAATATTAGGATTAAAAATTATAATATTTATTGTAAAAAAGTCTCCAATTACCATTTTACAGGGCACAATCTTTACAAGATGTATGCAAACTAGAAATGGAATTTCATCTTTAACTCATTATATATCCATAAGAAGCCACATGGCTGGACTCTTAAAGCACAGTTCTATTCTTTAGTATAGTATAAGCCTCTAGCTTTCGTTTTTGAATTAGAACAGTAAATTCATTCTCTATAGTGAATTTTATGATATATATAAACAGATTTCAAAATTCATTTTTTAATGAAGTAATTCAATACTAATTGAGGCTATAGAAAAATTAGGGGCTAAGGTCAATTTTTAAAATACAAAGTTTTTTTATTTCAAACCCGTCTACAAAGGGACTTTTCTTAATTTTATCACTGAGAATATCCTAGATGCATTGGGTTTTTGTTTTGTTTTATTTGTTTGTTTTGTTTTTTATGACATTGTGTCTAAAAAGAGATGACTTGGGAAATGAAAAACAAAGTCCAGACTTGCTAATGGCTGCTGATAGCTCAAGATTTTACTATATAATCACTTCCTATAGAACAAACCTAGTGGGGAGAGAGAAAACAGAACTTCAACTGAGTTATAAATAAATTAGAGCTTTTTGTTTAAAGTAAAAGAGTTGGTCATTCCCAACTTTTATGAGCAGAGAAGGAGCTTCTCAGCTCTTCAGTGCTCTGAATGGAGCCCGAGCCTCTGAAGCACCCACCTGTGCCCATGACCCTCCCTTGCATTGTCTGGGGAGTCTTTTGCCCCCCCCCCCCCATTAGCAGAGCATTCATTAGTCTGCTGTGTTCACTGTGGCCTCCTTTTCTACATAACATATGGCATACCTCTTCAGGGGAAAGGCTAAGGGAGTAAACCCCGACAGAAAATCCGGAGCCGGAGTCCCTAAGGCGGTTTGACGTTGTAGTCAACACCGGCAACTCCTGCGGCGCACCTGAAGCCAAGCTGTATTGACTCCGTCTTTCCCTTGGACCCTTCAGCTGCGAAGAGAGGGGGGGTCTGCTGCATGGGCAACAGCAGACCCTCCATATCACCCTGCCCAGGCTCTGTAGCTTCAGTAGAAGCTACACCATCGTCTCTCGAGACGGACGGATGCCGACGACGATTGACCAGATTAGGGAATCCATCTTCCAGTGGTGGGCAAATGTTTTCTATAAAAGACTAGATAGTAAATATTTTGGCATTGTGGGCCATCCAGTCTTTGTCACAACCATTTTATTTTGTCATCGTGGCATGAGAGCATCCATAGACACCATGTAAATGAAGGAGCATGGCTGTGTTCCAATAAAAATTTACAAAAACAGACATTGGGACATATTTGGGTCATAGTGTGCCAGGTCCTGGTTTAGTCTGAGAAAACATGATCCTCTCCTGCTCTGTTGCCCCTCGGCCACCAAGCACCTACATAAACAGTACTCAGGCACACACGCATAGACTCAACCTCACACAGCTGTAAGTTGCTCAAGTCAACCCAGAAAATTCTTTCACTGCTTAAGGCCAGTTTCCACTCCAATGCTGCAAGCCGGTCAGGCTTCGGTGTCTAGATTCACACAGTTTCGGAGCTACGTGGTCCTTTCTGGCACTGAGAAAGGAAGAAGTGGGAAAGGCCAGGTGGTAGTGGCAGAGAGAAAAATAATTATTTTCCCCTATGCCCAAGAGAATTGGCACCATTATTTGTTTCTCTCTTAAAATGTCAATATGATTTAGAAATGCATGTTTAATCAGGAAATTAAGTTATCTTAAGGAGGAATTGCTAATGGAGATTCTGTCAGAATCCCTACTGTCATTATTAAATGGGATAGAACTGCTCCCTTCAGCATTTTTCATACCCTCATTACTCTCAAACACTAAATCTTTTTTTTTTTTTTTTTTTTTTAATTAGCCCTGGCTGGTGTGTGGCTCAGTGGATTGAGCACTGGCATGTAAAACAAAGGGCTGCTGGTTCAATTCCCAATCAAGGCACATGCCTGGCTTGTGGGCCAGGTCCCCAGTTGGGTGGGGCACAAGAGAGGCAACTGTACAGTGATGTTTCTCTCCTCTGTCTCCCTCCCTTACCTTCTCACTAAAAACAAATACACTTTTAAAAATCTTTTAAAGAAAGTTATTTTTTATTCTACTGCTAACTCTTAAAGTGGGGTAAGCAAGGTAAATCTCTTAACTTAAGATGTATCTGGTGCTCCCTTCTAATGTTATTTCTTCTGGGTAAAAGATAATGACTTTCAGTTCATTGCCTCCTTTTGACTTCAAGCATAACAGTCGTGATGTGTTTAATGGTCATCAACAAACCATATGCATATTCTGACTCGATGGGAGGGTGGAGCCCATAGAAGAGGTAACATGGGACAGGCACGGGGTGTCAGAAGTCAGGCTGGAAACTCCTCTTCCACCATCACAATGGATGAGGCAAGGACCATCTCCTCAGTCTTCACTCTTACTCATAACTCTTGCTGAGTTCTTCACAATTTTAGAGGAATTTCTCCACTAGGGGTATTTCATATGACCACCTACTAAACTCAGTTATGCTTTGGCTATTCTTTCTAGGCTCTAATGGGGAAATAATTTTAGAACTGAAAAAAACTTTACAATCATCTAACCTGGTGCTGGTCAGGCATGGTGGCACATTGATAGCACTCCACATCTGTGTGAAAAATGGAAGATTTCAGGCCCCGAAGGGATTCTGATTAAGAAATTCTGGGCACGCCAAGGGAATCTTGATTTCAGACCTGGTCCCTATGTGACTCTGGCCTCCTCTAGCCATCAGCCAGGATTAGGAAATCACCGATTTAGTTTTCCTCCTCATTCTAGAGCTGAGAGATTATATTTTGAGAGGCTGAGTTGCCAAAGTTCACTCAAGCAGTAAACGGCAGAACTGGGCTCTGGGTCAGTAAATATCCAATATGTATTAGCAGAACCATAGCTACTTCTGTAGGTCCAAGACCACATCCCTTATTGGGAATAGAGCACCTTTACCTGCACTTAACAACCTCAGCACAGCACTCCAGGCAGCCAGTGCTGACACAGTGAGTTGTCAGGTAAGAAGAAACTTCTTTGTTATTCTAAGAGCACAGAGTTGCCAGATACCCATTTTTGAAGCAGATGCTCTGTATTTTACATTTTAATCGACAAAAAGAGAAAAATGAGAATTCTACTTTGACATTTTTTAATTGTCTTGGTTATAAATTATGATCCTTTGAGAAGGGACCTCAACATTTATAAACCATCAATGATTAACTGGGGGTCAATAGGACTATTCTAAAATTAATGGAGTAAATTTGTTTGTGGTGTTTAGGGGTAAAAGAAGAAAGTTCTTTGGGACAGAGTACTTTTGGAGGAATCACTTCTGAGGACATTGATTAAAAACTTCTTACGGTCTTGGGGGTAACACCAAGCTTTGATCTAAGGATGCAAACTCAAATCCTTTAGGTTGGATTGTAAAGTATTTTGTTTAGTAATGTAGAGTGTTGTCCTAAAGCAAGAGGGTGGGTGCTTTTTTATAGACAAAAAACAACTGGTTAGTCTGCGTAGAAGATATTAACAAAGTATCTGCAAACGACCTGACATATGCCAGAATAATATATTCCCAAGAGTCTGGGATAGATTGTCCCAAATGAGTAGAGAATTTCAAGTTTATTAACTGTATCTGGTAAAATTATGACAACTTTTAAAAAAGACTAAATACTCCAATGGAAGCTGTCCCACAATATATCGAAGCCTCAACGCTGTTACTGGTGGTAACATGTTCTGCTATCATTGTTGGCGGAAATCAAGCTCTTCCACGGGGTCACAAGGAAAGCACTCCAAGGACACACACATGGAAGACTGGCATGTGGCATGGTTCAGTCATGTTGAAATAGAAGCTTCTCCCTGGGTTTCCAATCTCTCGTCTCCCTCTGTCCCACCATGGAAAAAGTCCAACTGTGACTTCAGCAAGGTCAAGACAAAAGCCAGTGTCCAGAGTCTGTGCTTCATATGAAAGCTTAGTTTTGGGGATCCCACAGGTGGCTGCTAAGTCCCCACCCAGGTAGCTTAGTTTTTTCCAGCCATTCCAGTGGCAGAGTCCACATGGCTGCTGGCCATGCAGCTGCTATGGCCACATGACTATGGAGAGAGAATGCAGGAGCCCACAGGGCAAGTGTGTTCCCGGTGGACAAGAGAGAGTGAGCTTAGTTCTTCTGGAGTCCACACTATCTGTTGTGGCCCAATACCTCCTAGACCCACATGGTCACATCTTCCCCCCATGCTTCACCCCTACCACCACTCCTTTCCAGGCAAGAGAACATACAAACGAAAGGGTGAGTACATCACCAGGTGGGCAAGAGAAGCTTCTTTGTTTCCTTGGGGTTATATTGGTTTAGGCTTGGGACAGAACAGATGCCTTTTCTAAAATGGCCAATCAACTTCTCAAGCTTTCACAGGCTTTTCATGGGTTTGCACCCCCTAGTGTTCTATCGTCCAGCACCTCTCCCTGTGCCCCCTCAACAATCGGATACTGGAGAGGGGGAAGGGAGGAGTGTTAAGCTCCTTGGTAGAGCACAATGCTGTGGTCCCCTGAAGTGGGAAAAACTGTAGGTTCCTGGTAAAGCAAACAGCCTCATGCTTCCCATTTTATTAAGCTCAATGACTAAGTCCCCTTGGCTACCCTTCTCAATATCTAGCTAAACACCAATGGTAACATTATCAGTGGAAAATTATCCTTAAAGTGTCCTCCATTCCCTTAATTTAAGGCAATCAGACTGTTTATGTGAATATATATATATATATATATATATATATATATATATATATATATATATATGATTAAGTCACCATAAATAAAAACCCAATGCCTTTTCCTCATAAATCTGCCCTAGGTTGTATGTTCCTTAAGGAAAGGCGCTGTCTTGTCCATCACTTTCATCCACAATAGCCCCTGTGTTTGGCATACACTCTGAGCTCAAACACTTGCTGAATGAATAAATATTTGTTGATCAAAGAAGGTGGATTTCCACTATTGAATACTTTCAAATAATGTAGTTATTGCTCTTTCTGCTCACAGCTTTTGCTCTTCCTTCCCAGTTTTCCCCTTCAGTTTCCTGACCTTTAATGCAAACAGTGCCTGATTCATGCGGGCAGGGACCAAGGCATACAGAGGGACTAGAGTTCTTGCAGGCCCTCCACTGGGTCTCCATTATAAAGCATCCTTCTCCTTTGGATAGAAACAATCCCTTCAGGTTGCTCTTTGTCTGCTGCACACTTGTTAGTGTAACAGTAAGGAAGAAAGTTGATGAGGGTGATGAACTAGTGTGCTTAAGGCTGTGGTCATTTCTAAATATTGAGTTTAATTTGCCAGTGACTGCCAAATCTTCCCCGACCTCAGCAGTGTCCTTGAAGAGTCTTCCTGTCCTGTCTGTCTTAACAACTGTCTTCCTCTGTCTTACAGCAACTGATTTGTATCTGTGGGTCACTGATTTTGACTGGCTGCCAGGTCTGGTATGGCTGAATTCATTTTATCATTTGTTAGGAGGCACGGTGTTCTTGACTGTATATTTAGCAGGCTTATTGGATCAAGGTTTAGGATAATCCACCAGAGCAAATAAATGAGTATCTCATCTCATATTCAGGGGAAATGCACACATACGCGGTAGGTCAAGGGCTGTGTGAAAATGCAGCTGCTGAGAACCTGAAAGATGAAGACATTGTGACCTAGAAATAGTGAATGAATGCTCCTTATATATGAGAAGCATAAAGTTCATGTTGTCAGTAGAATTCTTCTGAATAGTAAGACTGGTCTTGAAAACACAGGTATATATCTTTATCCCATAATTATTTTCCTTCCTCTTTCCTTCCTTTCTTTCCTTCTGAAAAATAAAAATTCATTTGTATTTATTTCCCTAAGCATGAATACTCACAAAAGTTTACACTTGTCTGTGATTTCTTTAATATGATTGTACTGTGGTATTCATTCTTTTAATTGTGTGTCCATCATTCAATGTTAAATGTAGCACATGTGAAAACTGCCCAGCCTCTATCTATGATATTCAGAGCAGGTTTGGAGTTTGCAATTGTCAACAGCTTGTCAAAATGTTTAGATTAAATAAAGGATTATGACTTTATAAATATAGTTGAACCCATCTAAATTACCTGATTTATATTAAGCAATCACTGTTGAAAACCTTCCAATCTATTATCATGTAGGAAGAGGCATGGATCTGGGGTGTAAGGCTGAAAATAGAATGCAAAAGTGGGGTATGAGGTAAGGTGCCTGTGATCCTTTCCACTGACCTATCCCAGGGTGAATTCCTGACTTCACTACCTGTTCCCACATTGTTATCCCTGAGACATCACCCATATATTCCCCTTTACTTCTTAAATCCCCCCAAAAGGAGAATGTTTGGAAGTTTAAAGGGCTTTTTTCCTTGCTCTAAGTTTTCATGCACCAAAAAAACATAAATAAAAATAAAAAATAAATTCATCTATGTAGTCAGTCTTTTATCAAACATTTACTAAAGGTATGCTATGCTCCAAGAAGTGTTCTAGGTAAGTGGGATATTTCAAAACACAAAACAGATAAAATATACCCACTCTTGGGGACTCGTACATTAAAAAATCTCTGAAGGGCCACTGATGTTGCTGAGGAGAACCAAAGTTTTGTCACCTTAATTTGTGCCTTTGGAGATATTGATTATAAACTGGTTATTAAGAAACAAAAGACTCAGCAGGAACTTTTGGCCCTACCCCTTACCTGCCTAAAGAAACTCAGAATAAACTAACCTGTGTAAAGGAAAGGAACATTACCTTAGCTCAGCAATATAATGGAAATGTGGCAGACAGGAAGAAATCTAGCAGAGCCTGTTTGTTAGACTTCTCTCTGGGCCCCATTGTTTCTGGGTGGCCCAGCAGGACTTTGTTCTACACATGTTTGCTCTTTGCCATCTACCTGTAAATTGCCTCCTTTTCCTTTGAAATGGACCCTTGCCCCCCTTCTCCTTTGTCCAAAATGGCATATAAATGTCAACTGCCCAATGCATCCTGGGGGCTCATATCTTATGGTTCCCTAATAAACTTTGGACATTTTGTCCCAATAATCTGTCTCATGTCAATTTGATCATTAGTCCAGCCCAAAGAACTGAGAAGGTGAGAGGGAAGTTATGTTTTTGTGTGCCCCCACAATGCATTTTTTGTTCAGTAAATCCTGTTATTTCCTGGTTCTTTGTTTATGCAATAAGCAGTAAATGTGGTTAATGAAGCACAAAATTTTCAAAATTATTGCTAAAAATATCTCCTTCGTTACTCATGATAATGTCTATAACCATGTTTATATTGGGAAACCCCATTTTGAATTATCAGCTTGCTTTAATCTTTCAGGGCCTCTTACTATGATGTACCCGACTCTGAGCTGGGGCTCCTCTGGCAAGACCCGAGGTCTTTCCCCCAAGGAACACGGGCTCCCTGGCCTCCTTGGTATGTTTACTGGCACAGGCTAACTCCTGGGAGCCCCCCAAACTCCCCTCCTGTGAGTAGACCCCTTTCCAGGCACTGGCAAGGAGGCAGGATGTGGGGACATCAGCCCTGGGGCCATCTTGGGTGATAGAGGATCAGCAGCCCTCCCTTCACTCACGGCCCTACAGTGTCATCACAAACCCTCCCGAGCTCCCCAGCCACCGGACTCCCCCATCCTTCCTAACACTGGCAATAACCCTTCAACTGTGACTCAAAAAAAAAAAAAGAAAAAAGAAAAAAGAAAAAAAAAAAGAAATAGCTTCTTCAGATCCCAGAAACAGTCCTCATTAGCACTGGGAAAGAAAGTAAGCAAAGAACAAGATGGAGACCAGGTGGCAGACTAGGAAGGGCTTTCAGAAGAAAAAGAGGTTCTCGAAGCCAACTTGCATTCAACTCCGTTTTGTGCAGAGCTAGACTAGATTTACAATATTCATTTGCAACTAGTATCTCAAAGTAGATTTCTGTTACAAAGTATGTCCTGGAGATGGTTTTAGGGAATCTTCCTTTTTTCATCCTTCTGATGTTTCTTTCCACCAGTAAGCTCTCATACATGTTGTGCTTACATGCAAAGGTCAGTGAGAATCTTTGAGCGCAGGTGAGCCATGGAAAAGAAATTTTATAAATTTTGAAATATATATATTTATATATGTACATATATGTATGTACATATATATGTATAACATATATATATGTGTGTTAAACAAGCTCAGGAAGCATGTGAACACTGCATGCAGCACATCACTCTGACTTTGTACCCTTCTAACTCTTTTTCATGCCTGATTTGGTCACTGAGTACATCCTACTGGAGACTCGCTTGAAGACTCCTTGACCCTGCAGCTTTGCTCATTTAAAATTTCATTATTGAGAGATTTATCCAAAATAAACTTAAAAAAATAAAACTTGATATGATCAACAGAAATGCATTTTTCTTTCTCCCCTCTCCTCATCCCATATCTGGAACTGGAAGGTTCTTTGGTGTTTTTATATTTAAATTTAATAAATGAGTTTACTAGTGTACTCAAATAGACTAAATGCATTCAGAAGGGAAAAAAACTGTATTAAAAACAAAGAGCAAATCACCCTTTTGTCTTTTAAATAGATGGTGGACTTTAAAGATTGCCAGGTTTCAGGTGGAGATGGGAGTGAATGGATGTCATTAAGGATTTATCTTTGGAGACTGAATTTCGAATGTGATTAAGAATCAAGATGTGTCGATCTTCCCCACATCACCTAGGGCTGTATGTTGCCTTCAGCAAAGGACAGGCCATTAATCTGTTCCTGGTCTGTGACTATCCTGACTTGAATCTAACTCATTTCTTCGGTTCACCTTCACCTCATTATTTTTGGAGATTAAAGTTAGCTTTAATTTTTAAATTCAGTGATAGCCTATAAGGACAATGGAGTAATTTTCTATTTCTTTTCATGGATATTCCTTTTGCATAATGATTTTTTTTACATTATTTTTAACCAGCCCATCCAACCACCCACACACATAGATACACAACTCATGTCTAAAAGGAAAAAATAGTTATTTCAAGTCACTGTGGATTTGTGAAGCATGGTTTATTTTAGCATCTTGGATTTTTCCTGTAAAATGATTGATTATATGAAATAGGTATTGTTTGGGGTCCGGGGCCAGTATCCCCAGGGTGTGCTGCACTGGTATTGCACATTATTTTGAGCTGAATAAAAAGCCCTTCAGACTCAAAATGAGCTTTTAACCTCCCCGTTATGTGTCTAAAGAATTCAGATATAGAAAAGCTTGCTTCCCAAAGGAAGCGTAGCATATTCACCCTAGCATTTACCTTAAAGTATATGAAGTGTGTCAGAGAGGATCCAAGCAAAAAATCTGTTGTTAGGTTCCCTCTGTGTCCCAGTGTGTCTGGGTGGCCTTGAAATAATTTGTTTACCACATGTTTACTCTTTCTCCTCTACCTGTGAATTGCCTACCTTCCCCTCCTCAGTCCAGAATGACACATAACCTCATTTTGCCTTGTTGTCTTTAGAGTTTTTATGTTTATATGTATTCCCCTGATGCATTAATTAAAACTTGATTTTCTCCTGTGAGTCTGTTGTATGTCATTTGAATTATCCCACCAGCCAGGAGAACTAAGTGGGTAAGAAGAAAGTTTCTCTTTCTCCGACATTATCAAACGCAATTGCCTCCCATCTGAGGAAATAAGTTCTCGAAAAGAAATTTGCTTGCTGATCAAATTAAGGGCAATTGGGTGGGCATAGACATTTCTAACTCAGGCAATGGAAAAGGCGAGTAAATTATTTCTGTTGAGAAAGTTTATTAAGCATAATACTCTTCGGATTAAGACTCTCTTATTCAACATATTGGTTCAGGTGCCTTTGGTTGCAAATATCAACAACCCTAATTCAAACTACTGAACCTTGAACAATAAAAGCATAATATAAATAACTGGAAAGCTTTAAGTAGAGATGTTTAAGGTGAAATATTATCAGCAGCTCCCTATAATCAGAAAGAACTCAGGGTTGTTTTTATTATTTTTTAAATTTCATTATCCCTGGTTTGTCCCCTTCAGTTGACAGTGTTATATATGAATCGTCATTGCAATGCAAATACTGCAGAACAATTAGAAAGCAAGAGGAAATCAGACATGACTCAGCATCTACTAGCTGTTTCAGCCTTAAGCAAGTCCCTTAATCATATATAACGTCAGTTTTTATCTCTAAATTGTTGATAATTTTATTGAGAGGTTACTATTAAAATGATTAGAAAGAGCGAGTATACCATATCTGAGTTATAATAAATATTCACAAAATAGTAGATGTCATTTTTGTTATTCAGGAAACAAATCGGTCACAGAACTAGACGGTGAACTAACTTGGTCTCATTGAGCGATGCGTTAACAAATCGTCTCTCACAGTGGGTCACTTCTGTGGGTTATTCATTTTATCCATTGTATGTTTATGTTCTGTTTTGATTTTAGACCCTCTACCAGGCAGAATTCAGTAACGAGCGCAAAGCCTCCATAAAGGCCAGGAAGGAGGTGTTGGAGAGCCAGAGAAGTGGTCGTTAACCATTCTACCGGAACCATTCTTTGGTGCTTGCAGGGAAATCCAAGAAAGCAAGCACATCTGGCCCCTGAGTCAGGGCCAGCATAAAGGGGAAGATGGAGATGTCTCCGGAAACTGCGGCCTCTGGGGGAGCGGTGCCTGCTGCGCAACTGCTGCCTTCTGGGGTCTGAAACCAATTACCTGGTGCCCTCGGCTGAGGCCACCATTTGTCAGCGGAATCATCAGTCAGGGAAACCAGCTAGGCTGAGAGCGGAGGCGCGCGCTGGCTGCGCACCCCGGTGCCTGCCCATCACCAGGTCTGAGGCTCAGCCTTCAGGGATGGCTTCTGCTTTCCTTCCACCTCCCAAATCTCACACAAGCTCCCCTCTGAGACAACTCTCAAAACCAGGTAGAGAAGCGGATTCTGGAATAAACCTACAATCAATGAACCAGCGCCAATGGTAGGAGTGGGACAGATGTTTCTCTCCTCTTTATCATCCTCATTCATGCATTTTCTCCTGCCCCTAGTACCGTTTGAAATACAGCATCACAATTGCCGCCACAGGAGTCTACTTTTTGAGGCTGTAACTCATTTTTGCCTTCATTTTTGAGAAAAGTAATTTAAATAACAACTAGATTTACATGTATATTTATTTTAATATAATTAAGTGTAAACTAGACTTTCTTCACTACTCCTGTATTTGTGCTACTCAGCAGCATGGTGAGGTGGAGACAACCTAAAAAAGTACATGAAATATGCAATACAATTTAATTTCATCTACAATTTAAATATTACTATAAATTTGAAGCTTTCCTCTCTAAGACACACAAGCCACTCATGGGGGAGCACTGTCTAGAAGTGCTCGTTGTTTTTTCCACCTGCAGGAGGAGTTAGAAATGCTTTTCCTGATGGGGAGACTGCATTTCTCTACCTGACAAATCCCTGTTCAATCGTCATCTGCCGAATATAGCTGCCACCACCCCAGGCTCTCTGCGGCTCATTCCTGTTCACATACTTGGGCGTAAAATATAGCCTGGCCAATCCTGCTTTCTTCTTCCTATCAGAAACACAAGGGGTAAACATTGTCGGGATCTTTATATGCCCAGATCAAAAAAGGTCAGTTTTTCAGCATACCCTGAGAGGTAAAATGGAGTGCTAAAGATATATTCAGGCATAACAGAAAAGGGATCTGGGACTTGGAAACACACACAACTTCTGTTTCAGGTCATTTAGAAAGATTTTGAATTATTAACAGTTGATGGTGGACAGATGTGTCTCCATACTTCTGAGCTTTTAAAAGAACCTTGAAACATCTGATGAGAGTTCAGGAAATCTCCATCTATCATTATTCAAATGGACTTGAGGGAGAATTTTTTCTCTTTTTTTCTCAAGAGCGAGGGAATGGATGCATGGGAAAGCACTTATAAAGTGCTTTGGAATAAAGGTGCTGCCTGCAACACACACACTTCATCAGGCATTAAAATCCAACACTGCACTTTTTAAAAAAGTATAACTGCAATTGCCCATTCAGGACCATACTTGCTTGACAATGAGTGATGCTTTTTCCCTCATGTATCTTTCGAAGCATATAAATAAAATAAATCCTCACTCAACATGGTGGATATTCTTGGAAACCAACTTTTAAGCAAAAACTATGTATAAGGAAACCAATTTGACCTTAGGCTAATTGCTATAAGTAAGGGTTAAGTTCCTACAGCTTATCTGTGGTCACAAAAAAATCATTGAACTTCTAAATAAAGACCCAGTACACTTCTAATAAGTGTCAACTACACATACATTGAAGAAAGACGGAAAAAACAACAACAACGAAATACTAGTAAAATGATGATTTCCCAACCCACTTATTTCAGTTCAGGATCAAGGGTGGCTAGAGTCCCTTCTGGCAGTTCAGGGCAAAAGGTGGGCACCACCCTGGACAGGATGCCCTTCTACCAGAGGGTGCATCACATCCACATCCACATTCAGAATAGGACGATGTAGACACGCCAGTTCCCCTCACATACACATCTTTGGGAGTTGGGAGGAAACCAGAGTACCTGAAGAAAATCCACGCACATGTGGGGAGAATGTACGAACTCCACACAGACAGTGGCTCAGGCTGGGAATCATTTCTTTTTTCTCATCAATGTTATAATAAAAAGTTGTTGAACAAAACATTATTCAGGGACCTGCCATAAGTTCAAATAAAAGATCTTGTTTTCTTTTTGTTTTGTATTGACTGGGTTTTCTTTCCATAGTTACCCAAATAAAAAGACAGAAAGGACTTCTATACTCTGTGCTATACCCAAATCCAGGAAGTATATTGGGAGATTTTGCACACAAGTAATTGTAGCAGCAACAACTTTATAAAACTTCAGTCATACAGAATCTGAATGGGAAGCATCAGGTTCTCATTCAAAATTTGCCACTTTTTAGTCACATGAGATTGGAATTTATCTCTGAGCTTTAGTTCTCCCATTTTCAAATGCCCTGTTCTATCTACTTCACAAACTCACCGGGAAGCGCTCATAAGATGATGACTAAGACAGTGCTCTAAGAGCTGAGAAAAGCTACGTGTACAAATACAAGACACCATACATTACTATTTTCATTGGCTGTCTCATATGGAGCAGCAATGTTACAAGAGATTAAGATCTCAACTTTCCATCTCAATGAAAAACAGCACTTCTATGATGGCAAGGCCCTCCTTCCACCATCTCTCCTGGGGTGGAAGTGCTCCTTCTTAATCATCACCATCACCACTTTCTCCACAGAGAGCCATATTTGATGATGGATCACCCTAGTAGTGATCTAACTTCACCCCTTGCTAGGCTGGGGAAATCTGAGCAGGTCACAGCAGGTGTCTTCAGATGGGAGAAAAGCAACAATCAAGGTTCTTAAAAAAAAACGAACACTGCCAATATGTATTGGAATGCCACATTTTTACTTGCCCTGTCCCAAGTTGCTTACCTTGTGTTATAATCATAAACTTTCTCATTTATTTTGTTCCTTCTGTGTAAGTGATAAATAACTATTATTTCCTCACGTTAATTTATTTCACAAACATTTGGTGGAGACCAACTCTGAGGTAGCACTGAGTTAGGTCTTAGAGCTCATGATAAATATGACTCTGTCCTCACAAATATGTAGCCTGGGGTCAGGTAAAACATACAATGTATGACAGGAAGAGGCAGAAGGTATCGCAGCATACATGGACCCAATAATTGGACCCAGAAAGACAGTATATGAAAAAATCTACTACCCTACAATTTCTGATCACCTAGGTTGAGAGCAGCTAGTCCAGTTTCAGGAGATGGACTCAGGCTTCTTAGAGGTGGTCACATGTAAACTGGGTCCTGAAAGGGAGAGTATGATTTAGCTTGGTAACTTGATCTTTATTTTCCTTGTATTATTGTATCTGTGATCTCATCTGTTTCTGACTGTGCATCTTCCTCTTCCTTGCTTTGTAGCCCTATAGCCTAGTCCTTTCTATTAACGCAATCCATCATCTTTACTTGGCCATAGACAACTGGCATTCTAAACCACCATGATAACCATAGTTTTAAGAGTTACTTTTTTCAGTATGCATCAGTTTTAAGCCTGCATTGACATGGTTTGGTCACATCTGAATTATTAGAGGAGAAAATTGATAATGTAGATGACATTGAGGAAGCTCTACAGTAGGTGACTGTAATACCACTTTGCTATTTTTTTTTTCTATTCTTAAGAAAACACTTATAAATAATCATTCTTAGGAGCCTCTGCACTACCACATTCCAATTGTACCCAACTATTGACTCTCAAGAGTGCCTTTAGAATGTTCCAAAAATTTTAGTTTGAACTTTTTATTAAGACATTTTTAACTGTCTTAAGACATGTAATAAAAACTATATACATATTTTAACATGTTGATGATATCTACTACCATATTGATTTGTGTCACGAGATAAACTTCTCTTTGCTCAAACCTTGGAGTAATATTTAGTCTGCTATCTTGCAAAGCTGTTTAACAATTGTTGCCATTGCAACTACTTATATATGTGAATTAGAATTTGCTCAGTTCTGTAGAAATGAAACAAAAAATGTATTAAAAAGTTGAATGTAGAAGCTTATATGACTTCCATTTATGATACTCATTTTCAAAATTTTTAGCTCTCAGAATGACCTCTTTATTTTAAATGACTTTGTGATACATAATTATTATAAATTTGAACATACAAAAAGAAAATGTTTGCATATAATACATTGGGGTTCTTTGGAAAAAGATCCTTGTGCTAAGTATGTTTGAAAACTATTGAATAAGCTCTCATCCAGCTTTATTTCTCATGCATAGTTATGATATCTTAGCAGGGCTTGAAGCTTCATCTTATAAAAACAGTTCAAATAAGAATGAGCTGCGTTATTAAATCACATGGAGCGATTTTACCTCCCCGTGCTTCTCACAGAAACATCAGTATTGTTGCTTTTAAGAGTGACATTAATTTTTGATGTTCAGCCCTTTCCTTTTACTTAAGAATTATTTTTATATAATTATTTATGTGTGCATATAAGTAATATATATTGTTATATATTATAATAAATATATCAATAAATAATAAATATATGTGATATATACCTTTCTGGTCCATATGATTGGAAATATTTTTCACAATTTAGAGAAAAATAATAGCATCAAACAATTTAGAAGGTCAACATTATCTCTGGCAATAAAAAAATTTCAAAGATGTCATGGGAAGAATAGGTGTTATGAGTTTTGATAGAAAACCACAGAAACTTGAGATTCTGCCCTTATGGAATGAAGAATGGAAAGCTAAGAGATGAGGGAGGAATAAACTATTTGGTGTCATGAAGAGTTATAAGAGTTTGTACATCACAGTAAAAGACTTGCTGCATAATTACTCAAGGAAGATAGTTGTTCCACATGGAAACTTTGTTTTTTTCTTTCTTCTTTCTACCCTGTCATCAAAATCAAACTTATTCTGTGCTCAATTCTTTCAGGGCTGATACTAATTTTGCTCTTTGATAATTGATAAATACTTTCCCTTTTCATTAAAAAAAAAAAAGTATTTTAACCCAAAGGTCAAAACTCATGTGCTAGTCTTGACTTTCATTGTCTTTAACTTCAAAGTCAAAGTCATTGACTGACAACATAATGATTGATGAAGGGAAGGGTGTTGCAATATTGCAGGCAAGCATGTGGACTGTTCTTATGTGGATTAATGCCATTTCTCACAATATATTTTAAAAGTACTACTTGGTGTTTCTGAATTCCCATATAGGTACAAGTCTAAAGCATTCTGCTGTACCCCGTTACTATTAACTAGGATCACACCAATTTTGTCTAATAAGCAGAGACAGTTTTTGGTAATGATAAATGTCAATATTTATTGACAGATATAAACTATAATCAGAGAGGAATAAGAAGTCAAACTTTATCTCAAATGATACTCTCTTGTTACTCATGAATCATGAAGTTGCCATTGGAACCTTTTGTGAATTGTCCAATTGTTGGAATATTTAAATTATATGTATCCATACACTTTTCATTCTGTCCCTAAATGTCATAGTTTAAGAAGTAATTTCTAAAACTGCTATTTATGCAGGTCTGGGAATTGGAGATCTATAAAGTGTACTTGTTCCTCAATAAACCATAAAGCAAGAGAGGTTTTTTTTTGTTTCCTTTTGTTTTTGTTATCATACGCCCCATCAGAAGAAAATACTTTTTGCTCAATTCAGTTGTAGACAATAAACATGCAGATACCTGTATCTACAGTCTGATTGTTAACTGTGCTCCAGATCAGTACACCATTGACTCTGGAGGTCTTCCTATGTATTATGTCAATTTTCTGGCCATCTGAGGCAGGGATCCTTCCTATTCTATCAAAGTGGGGATGAATTAAAAACCCAAACCCTCCCTTTTTTTTTTAAATTAGTGAAATTTAATTGTGCTTCTACTGAGAGAAGTCCTGCAGTAAACAAGACACCAACCAAACACAACATGTAAACAAGAATATTTGATTATGGTTCAGAATTGTTTCATTGATAAAGGACCTATAGTTTCTAGTCAAAAAATGATTTTTCAAGGAACACATTCAAGTTAGGAAACATCGGCATAGTGTTTATATAGCATACTTAAGTAATAATCATGCAAGGAGTAATCCAACGCCCAAAGATGAGAACAGAAAAGGCTGTTTTTCTACTGTAGGATAATTGAATTATCCATTCATAATGGAGTAAAAAAATAAAAGTGTAAAGAAAATTATGTTTAAGTACAAACTGAGCATTCTTAGTATTTAAATAACCATAAACACAGTACTTTTTTGTTTTCTATTTTGGGGTAAACTTTGAACTAGCTTAGATTATAATATTTGATGCAAAGTTATTTTGATGATTCTCCAATGATTTGAAGATTTACAATTGACTTCTTTTATTTGAAGATTTAAAATTGATTTCTTTTAAAAATGCTATACTCCCCCCGAAAAGTACAAAAACAGGAGATGCTATACTATTGTCTTCTATTGATTTATACTGCATTTTTCTTGTATCATGTATATATTTAAACAATTGAAAAATTTAAGATTTATTTTAATTCACTTGGCACTGAAGACATTTCCCAGTTGTTGGAATGTGAAAGAAGACAATAATGCCAGTAGGATTTCTGTAATATTGTCTGAAAGGCCTATGAACCAAAAAGGAAGCTGACTCTAGGAGCTAATTAAATAAAATGAACTATGGATATTCTGCAATTCTGAGTGGAGAAGATTTCGATACATTATGAAGATTTCCACATAAGTAAAAGAAGACAAAGTATTTTAGAATCAAAATAATGTCTAACTGTAGTTATTTACTATAAATAAATAAAAATATTTCAAATGTTCCTAGCACACATTAAGTACTCAGTATATAGTAAATATTATTTTCTTTATCTCCATTATTATCAGACATCTGCTACAATTTTTGTAATAACTTTTGTAAATTTTTCATCTGAATGTTAAACTGATAAAAACATCAGCGCTCTCCTGTGGCTGCTACATAATAATTCATTAAATTAAATTTATTGAGCACCACACCTGTGCTTTTAAGGAAGTAGCTGTCATTGGTCTCTTCTGTGTTCTCTGGCCTTGACCTATCAAGGTACAAAACTTGTTCTCTATGTGTGAAAAACTTGCTCAGAACACCTGGGAATGTCCACACTGATTTCACGTGACATGAATCTTCTGCTCACAGCTTCATCCCATCATTCCACATGTGATGGATTCATGTCAGTGAACTTTAGTTTACTTTCAACAGAGTAAACTAGCAATCATTATTGATATAAAACAGTCTAACGATGTAATGACTGTTTGTTATGAAAGGTAATCAAGGAAACAGGGACTTAGAATGTTCTCCCCAAGTGACAAGGTGTTCTGACAGAAGGGTAGTCTAGTGTTTAACAATCCATCTGCCTCAATCAAGAAGTTGATCTCCTTGCTGAAGGCATTGCTGAAATATAGAGTGAAAAATTGTGCAAGGGAAAGATGACTCCTCCCAATAGTAAGAAGCTTAGAAACACAGGCTCAGACATCTGTGGTGAAGTGACTGAAATGTGTTTTCTACCACTCTGTCTTACATAAACGTCCCCCTCCAAAACCGTTTTATAAATAAGAATGAAATTGCTCATAGATTCTTCTAGAATATTTGAACTTAACTTATTTGAAACAAGTCCCCTGAAAGGAAATGGGAAAACTGCATTCCAATATCAATATATGAGCCCTAAGAGGACAATTCAAATATAAGAAATATTATGTTGGGAGAGTTAAATATCCTTTTTATTTTTTTATTAAAAACTGCTTGAATTCAGAAATGAATATGAAAAGAAACAAGGTAAATAAAATGTGTTAGCCTTTATATTAAAAATAATAAAGCAAAAAAACCAAGTCAGGATTATTTTACTATGTCCAATTATTTTATCATGTGCACTAGGCTGTGTAACATAAAAAAAAAGTTAAAACAAATTATTTTCTGGATATGTAATAAATTCTTCTGCAATATATGTTTAATATTTCCTATAGATTACCTGGGAAAAAAATGAATCTCTCCAAAATCTCAAGTCAGGATAAAAATGAGCTGCTTAAAGAAATTACCCCTGGGGAAGTAGAAGGGGCAACTTATTTCATAAAAGATGGTAAAACTTGAGGTTTGGGTAATTTTTTTCATGAGTGAAGTGATTTTTTATATATATAGTCTTAAACATTTCCATGCAGCTTCAGAGAGAAATATTTCCCTTTTATTGGAGAAAGAATATACAGCAATGGCATGCTATTTTATTAAACTAGGTTTTCCACATTCTTTCCCACATTTCTCCCACCTCGTCACTAAATCACACTAAAAAAATTCTTAGTTAATAGTCTTATCTCTACCATTTATCGAAAAAGGAGACAGCCATGAATATCAGTATAGTGAACATATTTAGAGGTTAGATTTCAGGGTGAGATTTTCTAATATTCTAAGTAAAGTGATGGGTTAAATAAAAATGTAGATATGTCAAACTGAATCAAATGGCTCTTTTCAAAAGCATAATAACTTTAGCACCAGCCCCCCTAAATTTTACCTTACCTATTAATCCCCTAATTTCTTTTCTTCTCTTGAGAACTACAGTGAGAGCTAGTTTTCTCTTCAATTTGGACTTGAGCTGAACCAGGAACCTCAGAGATGCCTGAGGAGGCTGTTATTTATCCACCCCCCAGACACTTTAAAAATAAAAAAATCTTTGATAAAATCCTTTCTGTTCAGCTCCTTGGTTAAATACATACTCGGGCCAAAGCACCTGCTGACTGAGCTCGCTCATTCACGTTGCAGCATTCAAAACAATTCTGCAGCCTTCCTGCTTGCCCTTATAGTCCTGCTCCAGGTCATTTGCTCTGACTTTGTTCTCTCGGCATGCTTAATAGGACATGTAGGGTGCTACCAATGGCCTTATTTAATCCTTTGCTGGTGCTGTGTAAGCCCCCCTCCCAAAAAAAATCTTAAATTTGCCTTTTAGTTTGTAAAGGCCCCAAGATTCTGAGATGGAAAGTTGGAGCAAAATTAAGTGCCACTGCCTCTATGTAATATATTATAAGCCATTGGAGAAGGTAAGTTAAGGTTCTCCCTGTTTCAGTCTTTGCGGAACCGGTAGGAGAAAATTCCATTTCTGCTTCAGGGGCCATTTTCTCCATCGCATGGCCCTCAACCTCTCCAAGCACTGCTGGAGAAGAGACGTGACTAGGAAATGCTGGCAGTCTGATCACTTGTGCGTGTGTGCCTAAGGAGATTTTCTGAGAAGGAGATGCTGTTCAGTCCTCAGGGAAGGGACTGGTGAGGAATATAGAAAGGCTCTTTCTTTCTTGCCAGATAGGTATTTTTGCACGAGCTTCCCTGACAAAATAGACTCCTCTAGCTGATGGCAATTTCAGGAAAGTTGAAAAGAAGTACCCATTAACCTCTATATATCCTTGACCTAGATTTAACAAGTAACATTTGCCAATTTTGTCATGGCCTTTTCCTCAATGTCCCTTCCTTCCTTCCCTCCTTTCTTCCTTCCTTCTTTACTTCCTTCCTCCCTCCCTCCCTCCCTTCCTTCCTTCCTTCCTTCCTTTCTTCCTTTCTTCCTTCTTTCCTTCCTTCCTTCCTTTCTTCCTTTTTTCCTTCCTTCCTTCCTTTCTTCCTTCTTTCCTTCCTTCCTTCCTTTCTTCCTTTTTTCCTTCCTTCCTTCCTTTTTTCCTTCCTTCCTTCCTTCCTCCCTTCCTTCCTTATTTGCTTCCTATTTATCTATCTATCTCACACATTTTTTCTGAATAACTTGAACAAGTTATGAACATCATGAATGTTTTACCCAAGAACACTCTGGCATGTATCACCTAAGAACAAGGACATTCTTCTATATAGACCATATACTTTCGCACCCCCAAAATTTTAAATAGACACAATAATATTATCTAATATACATATTTCATATTCAAGTTTTTATAACAGTCTTGAGTTTTCCTGCTTCAGGATCCAGTCAAGGATTACGGATTGCATTTGGTCACTGTATCTTCCTCATCTCCTTCTACCTTTCATTGAAGATTTTTGAAAATCTTCAAAAATTTTGGCAAGTTGGCAGATAAAACAACTTATAATCTGTCCAATTCCTTACTCCAGGTTAGAGTAAATATTTTTTCATGGATATTACATAAATGATGTATACTTGCCATTATGTCACCTTAGGGAGCACATGTTTTCAGTTGCCCCATGTTTGATGATGCTAACTTTGGTGATTCGATTGATGCCATGTCTACCAGATCTTTCCATTGTAAAAGAAGCTTTCTCTGTTTCTCTCTAATTAGTAACTAATTTGCGGGGTGAAACTGTGAGAGCATATGAATATTGTTTCCTAACAACAATATGTTCAATAGTTTTACCATCCACTGACCTTTGCCTCAGTTAATTATTAAATTAAAATGTTTATTTTTTAATTTTGTCATTCCTCCTACATTCTTAAGATGGTATTCTTCTGTAAGACATGCTGTTTTGTGCCCCCTCTCTTTTTTCTTTAGTAGTACTAAAGATGCAGGAATCTTTCTTCAATATATCATTCAATATATACGAAATACATATGACTACATAAAAAAATGAATTCTGTATACTAAAATTGTCAACTCTGAAACCCACACCAAAAAGATAAATTTTGTATGTAAAAATCATTTTTTTCTGAAACCCACACCTAGATTTTTTAAATTCTTTTAAAATTAGTGGTTACAACCAACTTAAAACTCATGAAATATTTATTCCATACTTTTATAGTTGCAAGGTTTTCAAAACAGACATGAGAAATTAGGTTTTTGTTTCTTGGAACTCAATATACTAATCAGATGGCCAGTTGGTTATGGGAATTTTCACTTATGGAGAAAACAGAACTAAGCATAGAATTTGGCAATTTGGACCATGACAGTTCTCTGTATTTTCAGGAAAACAAGTCTTTCATATTGAAAAATTGAGTTATTTGGGAAGATAAAAATAAGAAACTGATTAACTGAAATAAAGACAGAAAAACAAAATTCCAAAGAACCAGCCAACATGCTAATAAAAGAAACCCAGAAGCAATCAAAATACATAATTTGACTTGTATAGGCTTATGAGAGTGCTGATGGTGAGCGGTGCATTTTTAATAAGGAAACCAGATGTGACATATATATTATCCAAGTCTTCCTTTCCTTTCTTGGCCTGCTATAATTGCATGGCTCCCAAACCAAACTGCTATATCAATGCAGCAGACTTCATCCATACAGTTTTAGGTAACTCCTAAAGGCACAGCCTCTCTTAATTAGAGAATTTAGAAATTTTTCACAGGAAGTTTATCTTCTTTTAGAGTTCAAATCACCAAAAGAATGTTTCTTTCTTTAAAAGATTACTAAAGTTCAAAAGTTACTCCTTAGTTATTTATGTTTTTGTTTCCACTTTCATTGGCCAGAAATTATCGTTTTCTCAGTATGAAACAATATATGAATTATAAGTGTAAAAACCTGTTTAAAAAGTTAGTGCCAAAACAGAAAGAAAGAGGGAAGGTAGGGGAAAAAAGAAGGAAGAAAGGAAGGAAGGTGAAAAGATAGAATGAAAGAACAGAAGAAAGGAAGGAGAACTGATGTTTTTGTCTCAAGATAAACTGACAAAGTTCAACTGACAAAGTCAAACAACTCACTCACCAGGTGGGTTCAAGTGATTGCGTCCACACTGGGGAAATGCTGTAAACAGTTTATGAAACTTGCCCAGAAGGAAGGAGACCAAGTAAGCAAGAGAACTTAAATATGTAACAGGCTGGAAGAGATGGAGGAGTTCTAGAGTAGTGAACGAATAAAGTCTGGAGAACAAAATAAGATAAGAGGTAACAAGATTCTAAATCACTAAGAATTGAAAGAAACATAACTTAAGGCAATAATAATAAAAGATATAATTTATTGGGTCCAGACCAAGTGCCAGAATGTCACATAGTTGTCTCATTTAATCCTCATAGCAATTTTACAAATCAGGTGTTAGTATTCCTATTTTATAAGTTGGGAAACTGAGATCCATACAAGCTCCCTTATTTGACCAGTTTTCTAGATGAGGCTTGTGTGACGGCTCACAGTGAATGACAGTGAATGATGAGGCTGGGGGTCTGATTTCAGCACATCTTCTCCAAGCCCAGCTGCATCAACCAAGTTGATAGTATGGGTGCAAAGCAGATTAGGGGGGGTTGACCTAAATATACAGCAAAGGAGAACAGAATTTCAGTGTCCACAGCCAGCTGCACAGAGAGCTGGATGAGCGTTGATGGCTTCAGTGTGCTTACATGACTTCCTGAGAGAAATCAGGCTCCTACATCCAGAGATGAGGCCCCACAACACAGTCTTTAAAAACTGCAATATATGAATGCCACTTTATAAACAGGTAAAGTGATACAATGTAATGCAGTTCAAATTTAATTAATACAAGTTGTGTATGACCAGGTCCCCTCCGAAAGATGCCCTGACATTGCTCATTCTGATGACTGGTTCCTTTCCTGGGCTATAACTGCAGTGCCCTTGTTTAAACAAATAGCAACATTGCCATGCATTCAAAGAAATGTTTGCAGTGAATCAGGGTTTAGGGTTGTTCTTTGCATTGGTCTCATTCCAGAAAGCAATTGACTCGTTTCATAATGGAACCATCCTAAAAGGATAAATCAGGATGACCCACTTGGAGGCTTTCTAAATAATGGATACATCTGCATTTCTAAAAAGAAAAACAACTCGGACCATCCCAAATCAGAACCATGCCCAGAAACAACAATATCCGCCTCAGAAAAAAAGGGTTAGTCCTGGGAGACAAGTTAGTAGCCTGTCACATCAAGCTGAAGGTAATTGGTTTTAACTGGCACTCCCATCAAAGCCATATCATTCATTACCTTGTCAGAATAAATCTACCTGCTGTGTCACAGGTTCGATTAAGAAGCCCTTACCCTTTTTTAATTGCACATTAATCTGAATTTGTATGCACTCCTTCATACAAAATGGTAGCTTTCGGATTACATATTGCTGGGAACTTCTGTTTTGATTGTAAACAGTAGTCTAAAGAAACTTCGGCTGGCATCAGGATTAGTCTTTTTCCCCTAAAGTTATCTTCAAATTAATCCCAGGGGCTTTAGCATCATCGCCCACAGGAGAGAGAAGTTCCCTGTGAATGCTGGCACGCTGATTATTATTGTTTTAGTCATGTCCTGCGTCTGGGACCCATATTTTTTTTCAATTTAATATTTTTTCCCCTTGGGCTTTTTAAGACATCAGAATGTGTCATATCAAGGCTTGAGGATGCTTTGCTCCACATGGCAATGAAAGTGTTTGCTGAGCTCGGGTTGTTTGTGCCCATAAAATGCAAGAGAAATCTGAACTCTGCCTCATTTCCAGAGTATGGCTACCAACTGGCCCCTGCAGGAACCCATGCGGTTGGAAACAAACACTCAAGTGATTTGGACTTGAAAGCTCCTGGAAAGGGTTTAAACTACTCCAGAGGGTGGGTGGCTCATTTGGCAGATAAAGCCACTGGATAAGAGGCTCTCTGATGAAACTCTGTCCACACCAAGAGGTGAGAAGAGAACGAACAGTGAGTGAGGGCACACTGTCCGCCAGGCACTGTCCGTGACAATTACCAGTGATAGTTAACACCTGCAGACATATGTTGAGCGTCATGTGCTTCACAGTCCTCTAATAGATTTCCACAGCTGAGCTAGGTACAACGATTCCACTTTTTTCTAGCGAGGTGGCAGAGGTTGAGAGGGTTAGGTGAGTTATCGAAGACTACGAACCTCGTCAATTGGAAAAGAGCTTCCAATTTGGTTACATCTGCATGCAAATGTTCTTGGTAATACACTAAGCTGCCAATTGATTGAGTCATTTTTTTTTTTACCCTCCTGTGCTATAAGGGAGTTGAAGGAGGCAGGTAATATTAGTGCAGAAAAGAGCTTTTGAGATATGAGTGGCTTCAAGCAGCAGGACATGGCCTTGTAGCAGATAGTCTTCATGTCACAGGGCCAGCTCGGACTTTCTCCTGTAGATACGAAGGGATCACTGCATATTTTAAGCAGACTTGGTCAGAGGTCAAATAGAGAATGGATCTAAGCAAGAATGAACTGGGGACTTCGTGACCAGCTGTTCAAGCAGGAGAAGCCCAATTAAAAAATGCTGGTAGGGCAGAGCTGAGAAATGTCTGACATGAAGTTGGGTGGTAATTCAGCACCTAAACTATAAAATCCGCCCTAACCTGTGAACATACTGGCCAATTGTTCACATAAAAAAATAAAAAAGGATGAGAAAAATAATCTGGTCATTTAGTTTGAGATTTTCATAAGTATGGTGGTTCTTATATTTTAGATGGGAACATCTTATTGTTCAACAAATAACAGAGGCCTGAAAGCTACTTTTCAAATTAGGGGGAAAAATTTTGGAATAAAAGCTAACTATCTTCAGCCAGTTAACAAGAATAGCATATCTCTCTAATAAAAAATTATTGATCTATGGTTCTGCCTTGACATAAATGAGAACAATGGGGACAACCAAAACTTTATTCAAAAAGTCTGTGCTTTGTTTAGGGTTCATCATTCTTTAGACATCCTGTGAACCCCATTTCTCTCTTTTACAAAGTGCCATGATTGAGCACCAACATAGAAAACTTTTCTGTATTGATTCATTGGTTTATATTATAAAAGTTTCATGTGAAAATGCTTTAGCATATTTATAATAAATATTGGGTTTATTAACTTATTAGAGGGATATGTAGTATTTGAGTTAAAACTTATGACACATACTGATCATTTCAAGTTATAAAGCAATTGCCTAAAAAAGCAAATAAACTTCAGGCAAGTACACAAGTAGTTATTTTCCTAATAGAACATTCATTTTTTATTCAAAAAGAGTTATTAGTCACTTGCTATAGGTCAAATCAAGCACAAGGAACTAGAAATACAGCAGTGAACAAACCAAAGAACAGCCCTCATGGCAACTGCCTGCTGGAATCAGAGACAGGTGGTAAAGACATTTAAAAAGAGAAAACCCCCTAAACTCTGATAGTTTCAAAGAAAAATAAACCAGAACAAGGGGAAACAGTCTCATGGTCACCACTGTTTCAGTTGGAGTGGCTGAGACTGGTTTCTTTAAAGAGTCATATCAGCCTTGCAGACATCTGCAAGGGGAATCCCAGTAGATGAACAAGTGTCAAGGTCCTGGGGTGAGTGTAATTTTATAGGGGATGAAGTGAGGGAGAAGAGAGTAATAGGAAATGATGGCAGAGGCTCCCCAGGAGCTGGATATCTCAAGAATAAAGTCTTTATATTTGTTCTGGATGCAAAGGATAATTAGTGGTAGGAGCTGGGGAGTGGCGTGATCAAAACTGCATTTCAGAAGCATCACTCTGGCTGTTCCGTGGACCGCAGATTTCAGTGACACAGAATTGGTGTACTGATTGGGGGACTGTTGCAGGGTATGGGGAACCACAGGGGACAGTTACATGAGGGATGAAGAGTTATCAGACTTGTGATGCATTCCGAGAATGGAACAGAGATAAAGTCTTTTCTTATTATAACTTTTGTAATTCCTTAATTTCATAGGAGAAAATGAAAAGGGGAGAAAGACAACACATTATGTAGAAGTGTAAGTTGTTTATTTTTTAAATAGTAATTGTTCTCTTCCTATAGAATAAGATCTTGCAATGAGAAAAATCAAATCAGTTTTTGACACTCTGTGAGGCTGACACTCCACTAATTATGTCTAGAACTATACTTATTTTTCAAAATTAAAAAATCTGCTTGAATAAGAATAAATAACTCCAGATTAAATGTATTGAGCACTTATTGTAAGCTGGGCAGCATGCTAATAGATTTCCAGATTTTATTCACTCTTCACCATAACCCCAAAAGAAAGCTGTGATTATCTGTACTATCTCCACACTAGAAATGAGTAAACTGAAGTCTAAACAGGTTAAATATTTGCCAAGGCCACACAACCAGAAAATGACGCAGCTAGAAATAGAAGCCACGTCTGCTTGACACTGAACCCAGCTCTGAACAACTAAGCTATTGTTTATATACATGTATTAAAACACATACAACAATAACAACAACCAAAAATCCTGAACTGTTCAGGTATTATTCCAAAGGACATTTTTGACTGACATCCACAATTTTCTTTTGACCATGCGACAGCGTGTTAACACTGGCGTCTTTGACTACAGTGCTTTGCACTCTTAAATATCAACTGGAGATGCTGATTTTTCCATAAAAAAGAGGTTAACTCCTAAGACATGAGGAATGATGATTGCTTTTTTAGTTCATTATATTTAGCACTCTATTGATTTTTTTTCTTCATTTATAAAGTAACGATAAGGAGGTGGTGACTCTATCTTTAAAATGCATAGGCTTCTTTTGTTAAACACACATAAAAACTACCTTTTGAACTGTATCTTACAGTTGCTTATAGGAAACAAAAATAATATACCTTACAGAAAGCAAAGCAAAAATAAACAAATACGTAAACAAACACATAGCACCTTTAATACAACTCTAAGAGAAGGGTGTTGAATAGTTAGGACCTCATGCTACATTCAAAGTCTTAAAATCAAGTTTTCCATTTGTCTCTTTCATATGATTTTCCATGGAAATGCATTACATAAATAGTTTAATTTGTTATGAAGAGCCGTAGATAGTTGGTCCAGTATTCAGTTACAATATATTTTTTTACAACTTTGTAATTAGGGCAGTCAGATTTTCCAAGGGAAGTTGAGGAGGTAAGAATAGTAGGTTAGAGGGACTGAGACATTAGTACTCCCTGTCCCCTCCCTGCTGGTACAAACTTGGCAATGCTCTCCCCTGCCCTCCTGTAGCCATGGCTCAAGACTAGTAAAGACTTCAACATGCCACGCTCTTTGCTGGTTTCCTTAAAGCTGTCTGCACCTCTTGAAATCAGACCTTCATTAAACTCCCTTGAGTTCAACCATTTGAGTGTGCTGTCCCCTTCCTTCCCTGACTCACAGTGGTCTACTGACTCATTACCAGCCTTGTCTCCAAAAACCCCAACCTGTTGTTCCTAAGGCCTAGCCACACTGCACTTCTTCTTGCCCATAAGTCTCATCACCACTTCCATTATTCAGTGCACTTGTGTGCTCTTTCCTCGCCTCTGCATTGCTCTATAGCTCTCTACTCCTCTTTGTGCCAGATAAATTCCTATTCATCCTACAAGAGTTATTTAAGTACCATTTTCTCTATAAAGCCTTTCAGCATCTGCCAAGGCCATGTGTTATTCTTTCATAGGGTGTTGTTTAGATTTCTATTACAGTGTTTCACACACCTCAGTCATTCCATAGCCACTTTATAATTTTTAGCATATTCATCTACCACTCTGTATGGGTTGGTCAGCATAGACCACTTCATGCTACATTAACAAAACTGTGAAATCTCAATGACTTAACAAAACTATGCTTTATTTTGGCTTGCATAAAGTCCTCTAGGGATCCTGACAGGTCTCCAGAAAAGGACAGAAGGCATAGGAAAAAGAATGCTGAAGGGGTCCACCCAGGCAAATAGATGCATCACCTGGGGCATGCTACGTGACAGAGAATTGGTCACTTAGGTCTCTAGTTAGCCTTAGTAAGATTCATTGACATCAAAAAAGTCATTCCTTTTTTCCACACAAAAAAAGAAATACAATGAAGCAATTTATCTATTAAAAAAAAAGAGATAATAGAGAAATGAGATGGAAAGTAGCCAGGAATGATGCCCCTTGCTTGGTGTGAAAGCCATAAGAAAGAGTATTCAATGTCTGTCATGGAGGTGGGAGGGTTGGATGACTGAGCCTCAACAACAGCATAAGAGGAAAAGTAAGGGAGGAATAGGCCATTAAGAGGAACTGGGTTTTTAAGCAGAAAGAGGTAAAGTGGAAGGATAATGGGAAGGAAATCCCAAGGTCTAAAATGTGTATATATATTAAAGAAATTCTTTAACTGAATAATGTTTAAAAGTCTTATGGTAGCCACTAGCAATTGAGTGATACACAATAAATCTCCCTTTTATCTTAAATCTCAGGATTTGGTTCTTCGTATTTTTTTTATGACTTCTGATAAGAAAGATTATGTTTTCATGTAAGTATGTCACAAAGAATTTTAAATGTGCAGGTTTTAACAAGATGGTCAGAACTGAAAACTAGAGTTTTAATAGGAGTTTTGAAGTAATACGCTGCAACCTTATATCAGAGGGTTGGAGACTGCACATGAAAATACAAAGTTTATGAGTGTGAAGCTGAGGAACCTTGTCTTCAGAGAAACTAGCCAATGATTGATAAATGGACACAGTCTTTAGCAGACAGTATAAATTGCAATACATTTAAGAATTGAGACCCTCAGGTTACAAAATCATGTTCTATAAAATGAGATTCTTAAGCACTAAGCCAAGCTTTGACTCACATAGCATTAAAAACACTTTGTTTCATGGGGGGGAACGGGGCCTAGTGGTGTGGGTGGTGGTTTTTCATTTAAAGTATTTGATAACGCTAATTTTAAAGCCTACATTGAAGCCTCTTAGAACGTACTTAATTAAAGTTGTGTTTTAAATTACAGAAACTACTTGCCAAGTGTACAATAACTGAGGTTGTCTTTCTCAGGTGAAAAGATAGTTCAAGCAAATGAATCAAGTCAAAAATAAAACTCAAAGAATCTTCAAATCAAAAGTACTCTCACAATCGTCTACACAGTGAAAGTGTGAAGGTGTTTCAAGGGGACGAAGCTTAGTCCTGGTAAGACAGCCAAATCAAATTCCTCGTCACAGGAGAAGGCCCTCTTTTCTGGGCCCGCTATTCTGTGTTTGGAAAATGTTAGAAGCGTGGTGTTAGAAGGCAGGCATTTATGATGGATGGCACGAAAGTCTTGTTCTTTCATAAACTATTTATGGCCCCTCTGTGGGAAATCACTGGTTCAACAGAACAACTCCCATCTTCAAACTTTCAGAATCTGCTTAAGAAATCAGAATTCCATCATGTAGTTCATTAGAAGGAAGTCCATGTGTGGAACTTGTTGTAACCGTGCTGGAAGAGTTTGCAAATATGGCTCAATGAGGCAACCCTGAGACTTAGCAAAAGAGGAAGAAGAGCCAAGACAGGCTGAGAGGGCTCCAAGGAGGACATGGTGTCACCAAAGCCCGGAGTCAGGCTGCCTAGTCCAGGCTAGGACCATAGAGGAGAAATAATCCCAACTACAGATGATGCCCAAAGAGGAGAAAGGGTGACGGTATTTTTTTTCCCTCCCCTCCAAACCTCCTGTCTCCCACTAGTGATTTCCCTTGACAAAACCCAGCCTACATCCAGTTGGCAAGGGAGCCTGGGAAATAGAGCTTTTAGACATCAGGTCCTGTGAAGGAGGATGCATCAAAGGAGGGGCAAATGGGTGACGACAGATATCCTCTTCTCCAAAAATGTGTTTTTGTTGCATCTATTCTATCCCCAAACTGTTTTTTAAGCCAAACTTTTGATGACAGAGCCTTTATGTGAAGATAATATCAATATTGATATGCAGATAAAGTAAGGATTCTACTGAGGCCAGAGCTCAAATGGAAACCATCAAATCTCTCCAAAATCTTCTTTCAACAATAAACATGGAGTAAATCAAGTAGTATTTTAATAAAAAATACTACTTTCTAAGGATTAGGACTAAGCAGAGAAATTAATAGCACTTATGTTCCCAAGAATTTATTTATGCTTTTCCTTCTTACTGTTTCCTGGGAGTTAGAGTGGATGTGTGAAAATGATACAATCTGAATAAGATTTTTTTTCTGTAATGTCATTTAATATAAGAGTGAACATTGACAATATGTCAGGTATGCAAAACAAGTTTATGAACATTAGTTCACTTGCTTTTAAATTTTGTAAATTTATTTAGGATAAATCTGGAGAAAAGCATTCGCAGCCCACTTTACAGATGGTAAAATTGAGTGTTAGAGCTTTTTAAGTACTTTGCCTAAGATCATACAGCTGGTAAATGCCAAAGCCAGCATACAAAGCAAAGCCTCAAAGACAACAGAGTTTATATGCACAATACTTAGCTCTAGTGAACATGCAAATGATTGATGAACTATAATAAGATAGAAAAGATATTTTTAAAGTATATGTAATATGTGTGAGCAGAGGTATCAGGCTTATTTTTCAGACTCTACAACAGCCTCAGTTTCCTTATCTTTTCATAAAGACACTCAACTGACTTTTATAATCACAGATATAGGACTTTGTTGGAGGACCCTCAAATTTTATACTTAAGATTATATTAGAAAAATAACTTTTTCCCCCATAGTACTAGACATATGTTTAAAAGGGCAAACAAACTTCTTGCTGGGATTTATATTACTCATGTGAGAGCCTCTATATAAATCAATAACAATATCTGAATACATGTGATTAGACTGAGTTCACAGCTTTCACATGAAAAAAATGCTCTCTTATTTAATACCTAATGAAGGTTAGTTTAGTATAGGTTCCATGAATATAGCAAAAGTAACTACTTCACCAAAAAGAATTGGCTAAAAACTAAGAAAAAATGAAACATTTTTTATGTATGTTATATTTGTTAAAAACAATGTTCTCATATACTTCAGGGAAATGAGTCTAAATATTATAAGTTGTAAAGGTAAAACTGATATTTCCCAATGGTAGTCCTTCTTAAAGTACTTATTTTTTGGTGATGGTCTTCAGTTGAGTATATTGCAAAATATTTTACTGCTCCAAATGATATCCATACTAAGAAGGATATATAAAGGCGACTTCCTGTCTCCGTTAAAATTTCTTTTAGCAATCAAGTATTTGAAATGTCTGAAAATTGATTCTTCTATGGCTATTCAGTTTTTATTACTATCTTTCCTTTATTCTTTAACAGGTTTCAATTATACTTGTAATGTTCTCCACTGTGACATATAATAGAAAAGCAATTGTCCTTTCATTTTGTCCTTCCCGCCTTTCTTACCATAGTTTTATGATCACATAATAATTTTAGCTATCATTAACTTGTGTTTTGAATCTACAAACTGATATTTTGCTTACTCCTTCCCTAGGGTTGTTCATCTACATTAAACATCTAAATACTTTTAAAACAAGGCTAATAAATCCTTACAGAAATCAAATTGGAACCAATACAGACAAATCACTAGGAAAATTATATAGGTGTGGTTCATGTCTAACCTACAGTCATTATGTTAAATCATGATGTCTGGAGCAGCTGGTTGAATTTATATATTAAACATAAATTTTCTAAGTGACACTTTTTCTAATATATGATGATTTTACTTTTCTGAACTTCAAGTCTCTATTCATTAGAATGACTTAAATAACTACACTAGAAACTCACAAAAATTTTCCTCGAATTTAAGGTTTATGGAACATGCCATCTAAAAGATGTAAAAGCTGTATTGTGTTCTTTTCTTTTTTTTTTTTATGCCTGTTATTTAAAATCAAAATACTTGATAGAAATGGAGAGTAAAGAGCTGGATGTGAACAAATATGAACAAAAAGTTACTTTGTGTTCCACTCAAGTGACTAGATCACTTTTTATTAAACTACTATTGAGAGTGATCAATTTATTTCAGGATGTGAACAATCTTTCTGTTTAAACAGAATATAGAATAATTTATGTATTTTCTCTTTGAAATAATATTAATTCAGAGGTTAAATTACCTGTTTTATTTTCCATATAATACTTCTCCAAGTGATTGAAATTCAATAGGAAAATGCAATATTGAAGTTGGAAAGCAGTGCAGTGTGGGTGGGTGGGGTGGGAGCTGGGGAAGCATGGAAGTCTATGGAACAAAGTGGTCATTGTTGTTGCTGTTTTTATTTTGATTATTATTATTATTATCAATTAGGCTTTTTGTCAACCCAACTGCCTTATAAGGGTGATGGTTTTAAGTGAATAGTATTTATTAAGCTTCACAACTTACTGTGTTTGGTTGTGTGATCCTGAGGCTTGGATTCAGAAGAGATAAATTGGTCTGCATAGTACAGGAAAATAAAGGTGAAGGGAAGAGAATGACCTACTTAGTGTAAAATGTGACTGCTTCTTTTGACTCCAAATCAGCTGTAAATTCTACTAGACTTATGAAACCTACTTCGGAATGAATCCAGTGCCACGACCGGGGAGGAAGCTGAGTTCTGTGTCTGGATTGAATGTAGGATACAGAGGCAAAGGGAGCTGGGAGGACATAATCCCCTGAAAATAAGAATAACCATGGGAAATGCTGTGGAATATCAAGGAGTATGGTTTTGGAGGTTCTTAAAAACATAGTTTTTCTCGAGTGCGTAAAGGAAGGGGACCATAGCTGTTCTCACAGGAGTTCCCAAGAAGTCTGGAACTTTCTCTTGCTTGTCAGCATAGCATCCTTGTGCCTCCTGAGCAGTAAATAATCAATATGTATTTGTTAATAAGTATCCCTGCTTTAGTTCACATTGTATACTTATACTAGTAAGTTTCAAAGGTAAAAAGTGACAATTTCTTTCTTTTACTTCTTTTCTATCAATCTATGGTATTTTGTCCATTGTCATGAGCATGTGACAACATTGTGCCAAATTATCCAAATACAAAATAAAATATTCAGTCAACCATATGTTTACTATATTATAAATAAAAATAATAAGAATGCAGTGGTTAGAAGGTGTAAAGTATGGTTATTAATCAATCACCAGCACAGATCTTATACAAGGAGACCTATTTTTAATAATTGCTCCTCAGTGTTTCCAGTTCTTTGTCTCCTCTCCTGATATCAGTACTAAAAGGATCAGTCAGGCTGTTCAAATCAGCGGAGATTTAAAGCCATGATGGAGAAATGAAATCACGAAAAAGAAACTAAAAACTCCACATCCGCCCACCTGTGTTTCAGCTGCAAAGCTTCCAAGAAGAAAATCAACAGAGAAAAAGGAACAGAGAGAAATGGAAAAAGGAAGAAAGATAGTCTATGGAATTGTCTCTTGAGTCAGAAATGAAATATCTCCTTGACTCTATCAAAGTTCTGCTGCAAAATTATACTGTTCCCTGGTGCAGTTTTCTTCAACGAATCAGACTGTATTATCCTAAATGAAAGCACACTAGGAAAAATCAAAGATTTAAAAACTGTCTTCTCACAGAAAACCACTGGCTATCAACATGAACCCACTGGTAACTTCTACCAAGATAAAGATTGTTTTACATGTTCTCTCTTTCAAATCAGTGGTTGTTCTAGTCTGTTAGACCATACACCTCGTCAACATGAATTATAATGAAATAATACCAAAGGAAAGAATAATAACATTTCAGCAATGCAATTTCTTGGTCCAGATGGGAAACCACTTGAGCTTAAAATGTAATGAATAAAGAAAAAAAAAGATTTAAAACTCTACATTTTATTCAATTCATAACCCACATTTCCTGATGTGTGCTTCTTTAGAATGTTTCCAAGTCCTGGGGTTTGCTTAAAAGATATATATTTAGTAGAACTATGTGAAAGTCCATTAATCCACTTGCAAATACACAGGTCATAGAACAGTGTGAAGTTATTTCTTAAATCTTCTATGTGGAAGAAACAGAACACACACAGCACTCTTAATCCGTCCTGAAGAACAAAGCCTCAATGCTCTGACACAGCTGATGATCTAACTTGTCATTCAAGTTCTTCAAGGATGGTGATTTCACAAGTTCTTGATCACCTATTTCACCTTGTTGTCTAGAATTCTTTCCTTCTGCATTTTAAATAATCATACCTTAGTTTGGGTTAGTACCCCAATCCCATTCCTTAGGTAGCTGACAGGGCAGAAGAATATCTTCCTAGAATTACAAATTGTCCGCTCATAACCATATCTGCTTTTTCCAAGTGAATGTTAACTTGAAAAAAACTTTTTGGAGATAAATTTTAGAATTACAGAAAATTCCCAAAATAATATGGAAAGTTAGCATATACATTTTACCTATCTGCCTTTGTATTACTACCTTATATAGTCATTGAATATTAATACAAACTAAGAAATTCACTTTGGTACTAATTTAGCCACTGAAGTACAGAATTTATTGGGATTTCACCAGTTTTTCCATTAATGTTCTTTTTCTATTCTATAATCTAATTCAAGATTCCACATTTCATTTAGATGTCACATTTCCTTATATGCCTCCATTCTATGGCAGAATTTTAGTCCTGTCTTTCATAATCTTAACACATTTATGTGTACTGGTGAGTTATTTTGTAGAAGGACTCTCAATTTGGGTTGGTCTCAGATGGTTTTATCTTGATTGTATTGACTTTATGCTCAGGGCATCACATCAGGGGTAGATGATATCATTTTCTACAACTGGTCATGTTAACCTTGATTACTTGGTTAAGGGGGTGTTAGGCATGATTCCTTCTTATAAAGTTACTATCTTTCCCTTGGTTATTACTCAGTGCTTTAGGGTAGGTGATTTGAGACTGCAAATATTCTCTTCCTTTCTAAATTTTAGCCCACTAATTTTAGCATTCATCGCTGGACCTTGCCTGCAGCAATTATTATCAGCATATTTTACTCGTGATTTTTCTAGTTCCTTCATTCTTTTCATGTCATTAATGCAAATCCTTCATAAGAAAGTACAACCTCTTATTTATTTGTCTATGTACTTACTTCAGTTGGACTCTTTGCTTTGTTCTTTGTTATACATCATCTTTATTTATATTTTTGCTAAAGTTGTTCTTTATTTATTGGAAGCTCTTTTAGGTTGTCCTCTGTACCTTTTAAATGCCTTCCTTCCCTGCTCTTCTTCCCTTCTGTTCCCTTTCATTTTTTCCCTTCCTTCCTTCCTCTTTTCCTTCCTTCCCTCCTTCCCTCTTTTCTTCCTTCTTTCCGTCCTTCTTTCCAACTTCCCTGCCTCCCTCTCTCCATTTCTTCCTTCTTTCTCTATCTTTTTTTTTTCATTTTCATACTTTCCAGAACCACAGGATGCTCCAGGTTTATGTTATTTTCCATACCCCAAAACGTGGAATCAACCAGTTCTCCAGCAAGCCCTGATTCATTTTATTTGAGAATGTTTTTGACAAACAAAAACTTGTATACCAGGTATAACTCACCATTCCTGGGTGTCTCTACTTCTAGTTCCTCTCAGTGGACAGAGGAAGGATCACATATATAATTTTTAATATTAAATCCAAACTATTAAAGCAAATTCATGACTCTGTATCAATACCTTAATTTTAATCCAGAAACACAGGACTCATTCTAGCCTCCCTCTTTCCCTAATGTAACTTCTTTCTCCAAAAAGAGTCATCTGGTTTTTATTATCAAAAATTTATTTACTACATGTTAAATCCAGTACACATATAAAATAATTTCAGAATTGCTGGTACAAACTTCTGTGAGGAGCAAATTTACCAAGTATAAGATTGGATTTGTATACATTCCCTTTGGTCTTCAGTCTTATATTATCTAATAAAAATACTTTTTTTTTCCAATGTAACTTTGGCTAGCTCCCTTCTTCCTCAACCTTCAGGGTGGCTAGAAATTGGTGTTAAATACAATTAGGTTCATTTGTGAATCTGTCTTCATCTTTCTGCTTATACCTATAAATTATCTTACATGGTTAGTTTTTTTTTTTTTGTTTGTTTGTCTTTTTTTAGTTCACATAAAGTTGAATTCCTTCTTTGTAGTACAGAACTATATGGTATTACAGGCTCAATTATGCCCCAGCCCCATTACCCAAAATCATATGTTGAAGTTCTAATACACAGTACCAAAGAATGTGACTGTATTTGGAGATAGGGATTTAAAGAAGTGATTAAATTAAGTGAGGTGATTAGGGTGGGGCTTAATATGACTGGTGTCCTTCTAAGAAGAGGAAATTAAGACACACAGAAAGATACCAGGTATGAGGTCATAGGGAGAAAGTGGCCATCTGCAAGCCAAGGAGAGAGGCCTCAAAAGAAAACAAATTTGCCAATACCTTGATCTTGGAGTTTTGGAGGCTAGAAGAATAAATGTCTGTTGATTAAGCCACATAGCCTGTGGTATTTTGTTATGGCAGCCCTGGCAGACTAATACGTATGGGTTTTGACAAATGCATGGAGTCATGTAGCCAACACCACAGTTCCACACAAACAGTCCCATGATCTCAAATTTCTCTCATGCTGACTGTTCATAGTTAACACACTCCCTGCAGCTCCAAACCCTTGGCAACAACCAATCTGCTTTTCATCCCCATAAATTTTTTTTCATTCCAAAAAAATCACATATTATGTGGACTACTGGATCTGTATTCTTTCACTCATGAAAATGAATTTAAAGTTCTTTCATGCTCCTGCACTAACCAATAGTTTCTTCCTTTTTATTGTTGAGTTGTGCTTCATTTTACAAATGTACCACCATTTCAAAAAAAAATCCATTCACTGTTTAGAAGACATCTTTATTATTTCCAATATATCATCCAAAGACTAAATGAAGCTGCTATACACATTCGCATACAATTTTTTGTGTAAACCTAAGTTTTTATTTTCTTTGAGTAGGTAGGTACCTAGAAGTTAAATTGCTGGGTTATATTACATATAAATATTTAACTTTAAAAACTGTTAAATTATTTTGCAAAGCACTTGCATTATTTTGTATTCCTACTGGTAATGTAAAAAAAATGCCACTTGAGCCCTGACCAGCATGGCTTAGATAGTTGGAGTGTCATCCCATACGGGTACATCAGGTGTTCAATTCCCGGTCAGGGCATATATCTAGGTTGGAGGTTTGGTCCTTGATTGGAGTTTGTGCAAGAGGCAACCAATCAGTGTTTCTCTCTAGCACTGATGTTTTCTCCCTCTCTCTCTCTCTTTTTCAATCTCTCTCAGCATGTCCTCAGATGAGGATAAAAAGAAAAAGCCATTTGATCAATGTCCTTTGCAGTACTTAGTGCTGACAAGCATATTTTACCCTTCTTTTTCGTCTGTGTGCGTACCATTATATTAGAGATGTTGTATTTTTAATATCCTTTTAATATCTGTGATGACACCCCATTTTATGGTCCTGATCATGTTAATGTGTGCCTTGTCCCTTTTTTCTTTGTCAGTCTGGCTGAAGGTTTTTAGATTTTATTCACCTTTTCAAAAAATCAGCTTTCAGTATCACTCTTTTTTTTCCCCCAATTATTGGTCTGTTTTAATTTTATTGTTCTCTGCTCTTCTATTATTTCTTTCTGATTGCACTGGGGTCAGCTTGCTCTTCTTTCTCATGAGTTTTAATGTGAAAGCCTACATTAATAATTTGAGACCTTTCTTCTCTAACATAAGTATTTAATGTTGTAAATTTCCTTCCAAGCACTGCTTTAGCTGCAGTCAACAAATTTTATGTTGTGCTTTCTTTTTAATTTAGTTCAATATATTTTTCAAATTCCTTTGAAATTTTCTCTTTGATTCATGAGTTATTTAAAAGTGTGCAGTTTAATTCTCAAACATTTGAGGATTTCCCAACTATCTTTCTGTTAACTGATTTCTAGTTAAATTTCATTATGGTCCAAAAACTGACTTCTTACATTTTCTCTTCTTTTAACTTTATTGATATTTATTTCCTGGTCCAGAAAATGCCCTTTCTTGACAAATGTTTCATCTGCAACTGAAGGGAATCTGAAATACGCTGCCTTGCGTAGAGTATTCTATAAATGTCAGTTGTATTTAGATAGTCTGTAGTTTTGTCTAGGTCTTCTAGATCCTTATTGATTTACTGACTAATTGCCCTATTGATTTCTAAGAAGAAGAGTTGAAATCAGTCTTATTCTGTAGTTCTCTATTTCTTCTTTCAGTTTTGAGGGGGTTTGCCTCATGTATTTTTATGTTCTATTGTTTGTCATGTGCACATTAAAGCTGTTATATATTGTTGGAGAATTGACCCCTTTACATCATATAATGTCTTTTTTTAAATAATATTCCTTCTTCTAGAGATTACATTGCCTCATATTAATATAGCTACTCCAACTACTTTTGGCTTATTGTTTGTATGGTATACCTTTCTGCATCTTTTTAATTCAATCTATCACTGATGGAACCAAAAAGGGTGTGAATTCGGAGTTAATCTGGCTTTTACTGTCATAAAGTTCGGAGTGACACTGTTCCGGCTCGTTACATCCTGGAGAAGAACTGCTCTTTTTATTAATCACATATTAATATACTTCTTAAAGTTGACTTTTCTTTAATTAAAAAGTCATTTTCATTTACTTGTGTGGTCAGCAGCACCACTAGGCTTTAATGAAAATTAATGCATCTCACAGAGTATAGTTCAGGCATTAGAGCAAAAGAGATCTGAGTTTGAACAGTGCTTTAACATTTATGGCTGAAATAGCTTGAACAAGTTATTTCACCTTTCTGATCTCTTGTATAAAACCTCTTATATTCTTTACTTATAAGTAGTGATTTATTAAACAAATATATATTAATTATCCACTAACAATATGTATTTGTAGAATGCCTGGTTCACTACCGTGTGCGAGACATTTTATTTAACCTGGAAGATAGTGAGCTTGCCAATACAACAACTTTGCCTTTTATCATTGCTGACCCAGCAGAAAATCTGAACCCTTGAATCTCTGATCATACCCAGTATGGCAAATAGTCCTTCCTGCTTGCTTGCAAAAGCCTGTTATTTTTATAAAGCAATGTTCTCAGGCTCAAAAGTTCAGTTTTGGTGGATTTTAACCAATATTGGCAATTTTGTTTTCCTTTGTCATTGTTTGATTTAGAGTTGAGTATGTGGCTCATCTCAAGCCAATTAGATGTAAAAGGTATCAGCTAGAAGGCATACACGGAAAAATTCTAGATGAATAGAAAAAGCTCATGAGAATTGGCCTTCTTGTTCTCTCCCGTCCCCTTTCTTCTTAGCCAAGGTCTTGTGAGAACGTGATGTTAAAACTGCATAAACCACGTTGAAACCATTTAGAAAAAGTTTTAAAAAGCTCCAGTTGACCTTTCTGATATTATTGGTTTAATAGACTAGCCATGTGCATCCATATTTCATGTATTGTGGAATAATTACATCATTACAAATTATGTAGTCTGATATAGTATATAGTCAAACACAGGTGAAATGTTTCACTCAGTGAGAATTAATAACTCCTTCCTCTATTGTCTCAGTGTCTTATAATTTAGTTATTTCTTAACTTGCTTATAGCATCATGTGTGTCTCCTTTGCCAGCTAGATTGAAAACTTTCTTTAACCATTTCTTGCTTTTCTGCAACAGGAGTCTTTCCCATCTCATAAAATGGCCCGTCATCCACGCATATCTACAACTCAAAATTAGAATCATTCTGGTTTACTGTTTTCCTCTCATCCACAACCAGTTCACCTATAAGACCTGTCAGTTCTCTCTCTAAAATGTGTCTTAACTCTTTCCACTGTCATCCAACCCAAATCATCATCATCTCTGGCTTTGGTTACAGGCAAGTGACTCTAAATGACCATTAGATCTCAACTACCTGCCCTCCAAATCTTTCTCAAGGCAGTCAGAATGGCTTACACAATTGTAAATTAAACCCCTAAACCCTGTATATCCAGCTCCTCCTAAAATCTCCATGATAGATCCCCACTGTACTTAACATGAAACACAAAATCCTTGCCTTGGACACAGGCGCTATAATTCTGGCCTTGACTCCCTGTCTCACTCATCGCATTCCATATCCTCTAGCCACGCCAGCCTTTTTTTCTTCAAACCACAGAGATTTTCCCATCACAGTGAGTTTGAACTTGCTCTTTCTTCTATCTGAACGACTTTCCCTAATGACTCCTCAAATAGCCGTCTCCTCATTACAGAGGTCTTACCTCAAGTGGCACCTTTTTAGAAAGCCGTTTAATCAGTTCATGAATAATGGGAATTCCCTATTTGCATCCTATTCCACTTAACCTTGTTTATTTCCTGTGTAGATCTGCATGCACATGATCTAATATAATATTAGCTTACTTGTTTTCTTTTGTTTTTTTTTAGTTGTTTATCTGTCTCACCCAAGTAGAACGTAAGCGCCATGAGATCAGGGACTTTTCCTGTCTGGTTTGTAATACCATATCCCAGCATTTAAAACAGTGTGTAATGACTGCTTACTAAATATTAGTTGAATGAATAAAACTTTGTGTACTTTTTTCCTCCTTACTCACTCCAGTGCTTAACACAGAGACATACTTCATGGCTACTCAATAAATATCTATTTGTTCAAGATATATTTATTGAACATTTTATATGCAAAGCTTCATGCAAGGGACTGAGGATATACTGGTGAAGGAGAAAGAGAAATAAAATCCTATTTTCCTTCCAGTTGTAATGTAAAAACTTTTTGCCTACCCTCTGTGAGCTGAAGGACCTAGATTTCTGCTGATTTACAGGGTGTGAGCATAGTTCAAGCCTTAATTTTTATGCTTGAAATGTACGTACTTCCTTTTTTTAATGTCAAATGAATCACTACATTTTCAACGCTTGATGATCTTTATTATCGTGAACTATTCTGCAATTAACAAAAATATTTAGACAACATTCATTTGTAGAATCATAATATACAGTATTCTCTGTTTTAAAATGAAATATTGCCTAAGGCTAGTTCTTACCAGGAGTTCTGGCTTCCACATTGCATATGCATTAATAGTTTGTCTGAACTTGACAATTTTTAATTTTTCCTTGGCAATCAATGAAAGTGTTTCTCATACATTCATGAATCTCAATGATCTCTTTGGTTGCTGATCTCAAGTCCACAACTTTTCATCCCTTTTAAACACTGCTTTTTGGTAAAACTACTGTTAACTCTTTACTTTCAAGAGAGTTGTTTCTTTCAGCTAACTGCTTTTTCTTTTAATTACAATTCTTGAGATGACATTGGTTAATAAAATTATATAGGTTTCATGTGTACAACCTATGATATGTCACCTGTATATTGTACCATGTGTCCATCACCCAAAGTCAAATCTTATTCCCTTACCATGTATTTGACCCTTCTTTTATTTTATTTTATTTTTATTATATTTTATTGATTAGGTGATTACAGTTGTCCTTATGCTTCTTGCATTGCCCCCTCCATCCAGAAACCCACCAATCCCTCAGGCAATCCCCACACCATTGTTCATGTCCATGGGTCGTGCATATAAGTTCTTCGGCTACTCCATTTCCTGTGCTGTACTTTACATCCCATGGCTATTCTGTAACTATCTATTTGTACTCCTTAATCTCCTCACCTCTTGACCCATTCCCCTACCACCCCCTCTCATCTGGCAACCATCAAAATACTCTCTGTAGCCATGATTCTGTCTCTGTTCTTCTTGTTTGCTTAGTTTGGTTTTTAGATTCAATTGTTGACAGATATGTATTTTTGCCATTTTATTTCTTATAGTTTTGATCTTCTTTTTTCTTAACTAAGTCCCTTTCACATTTTATAATAATCTTTCGATGAAGATAAACTCCTTTTGTGTTTTCTTGTATGGGAAGCTGTCTGTCTGCCCTTTGATTCTAAACAATAGCTTTACTGGGTAGAGCAATCTTGGATGTGCGTCCCTGCTTTTTATGACTTTGAATATTTCTTGCCAATCCCTTCTATCCCACAAAGTTTCTTTTGAGAAATCAGCTGACAATCTACTGGGAACTCCCCTGTAGATAGCTAACTACTTTTCTTGCACTTTTAAGATTCTCTCTTTATCTTTATCCTTTGACATTTTCATTATGATATGTCTTAGAGTGGGCCTCTTTGCATCCATCTTGTTTGGGACTCTCTGTCCTTCCTGGACTTGCATGTCTATTTCCTTCACCAAATTAGGGAACCTTCCTTTATTTTTTCAAATAGATTTCCAATTTCTTGCACTTTCTCTTCTCCTCGTGGCACCCCTCTGATGCAAATGTTGGACCTCTTGAAGTTGTTCCAGAGTCTGCTTACACTATTCTCATTTTTTTGGATTCTTTTTTCTTCTTATTGTTTTGACTGGTTGTTTTTTGCTTCCTTGTGTTCCAAACCATTTGTTGGATTATCAGTTTCATCCACTCTATTGTAGTTTCCCTGCAAATTGTTCTTTATCTCAATTAATGGATGTATTTTTCATTTCTGAGTGGATCTTTTTTATGCTGTTGTGGTTCTCACTAAGCTCATAAGCATCCTTATAACCAGTGTTTTGAACTTTGCATCTGAGAGATTGCTTATCTCCATTTTGTTTAACTCTTTTTCTGGAGTTTTCATCTGTTCTTTCCTTTGGGCCATGTTTCTTTGTCTCTTTGTTTGGCAGCCTCCCTGTGTTTGTTTCTATGTATTAGGTAGAACTTCTTTAACTGTATTTCTTGGTAGTGTGGCCTAATGTAGTAGTGTACTATAGAGTCCAGTGGCACAGCCTCCCCTGTCACCCAAGCTAGATACTCAAGGTGCACCCTTTGTGTGGGCTGAGTACACCCTCCTCTTAGAGTTGAGTCTTGATTGTTATTGGCAGATCAATGGGTAGAGTTTACCCAAGCCAGTCAGCTACAAGTATTGACTGTGACTCTTTACCATCAACCTCCTCCTTCCATAGAAGATCAGCTGTGCAGGGTCAGGATGGTGGTGCCCCAGTATTGTCTGTAGCTGTCCACTGAGTGCACTGGCCCTGGAATTTCCCAGGTGGTGCAAGCTTAGGGCAACCCCTACCTGTGTTTTAGTTGGGGCCACCCTGCCAGAGCTGTAAAGCAATCTGAGATGGCTGCTACTTGTGCTGGGCTTAGAGATTCCCAGTCAAAGCCAAACTGTGAATTTAGGCTGGCTGCTGCTAGTTCTGGGCCTGTAACTCACTAAATGTAGCTGTTCCTTGTTTTAGAGGACTTAGGAAGTTGTGCAGCATGAGCCAAGACCAGCCATTCATATGGAAAAGCAGCTTGGGTGAGCCCCTAATTTGGGTGGGGCAGAGTCTCTGGGGATCTCCGAGGCCAGTCAAAGAGTGTTAGCCAGGTTGATGGAGGCTCAGATATGGCAGCAGCTTGCCATTTTTGTGTGGGGAGATGATTTAGTAAAGGGACAATGGCCTCTGCTGGCCTTGATGACAGACACTTCTGTTTCTCCCAGTATGCCACTGGTACCGTTCAAGCTGCTACCCCAGTGCTGGAGCTCAGAGGGAGTGAGTTTGATTAGGTGAGTCTGTGTGTAGGTTCTTTAAGAGAACTTCTTGGGGCTCCAGCAGTTTCTTCAACTGACTCAATTTCCACTGGGTTTGACTGCCAGAAATTATGGGGACTTATCTTCCTGGCACAGTAACCCTGGGCGGGGTAGCTGGTGTTGGGCTGGGACTCCTTGCTCCTGAGATATCCCTCACAAATTTTTATCCACCACTCCTGGGTGTGGAACCAGCCTCTTCTGCATCTGTGCCCCTCCCACAAGTGTGAATGGATGTGGTTTCTTTAATTCTGTAGTTGTCAGACTTCCATTAAACTTGATTTATGATGGTTTGGAGTGACGGTTGTTCTATATTTTAGTTGTAATTTTGATATGGTTGTGTGAAGAGGTGAGCCCTGTCTGCCTATGCCTCCATCCGGACCTGACAATCCTTTAAATAAAGATTATTTTCTTTAGAGAAAATTACAAACTGGATATGGAACAAGAAATGGTTCTTATTTGCCTTTAAATTATCCCATGATTGAGTTATGACTATAAATATCAATAGTAGGAGAAAATGCAAGGGATATACAGGAAAGGAAAGGAATCTCTATTTTATTATCCTTACCCCTCAGATTTAGGCTATCTGCAGCTTATTAAGTAAAAAAAAAAAAGCATATTGCATTGAGTCAAAAGTTTTATCTGTTCAATTCAGAGGATTCTTGAGTAGTCAAGATGATTTATATTAAAGGGTGGAGAGATATTGTGTTATGCATAACTAAAATAAAGAAATATAATTATTTATAATATAAAAAGCAAAAGGATAGCATATTTATAAAGGTGATGAGTAATGAAAGCATGGAAGAGGTATCATGTAAAAAAATCATCCCAGCTCTCCTAAAAGAATCGGAGCAGATACTGGGGACACTGGTTGTTCTGAATTGGCATATTGCGGGAGAAACAGTTGGAAAGCTATAGACCTAGGCCTAAGATACAGCAGTCTCAAAGGCAAGATTAGGTTTCCTAAACAGTGAACAAAAGAGCCTCAGAAGACCAAATGCGAGCTTGTCTAGAGCTTGACCCCAGCAGTTAGGTAAGTGAGTGTGATAATGACATTGTGGATAAACAAGTTTCAGATAGTTGTGGAATTTAGTTTTGGGGAAAGAATAAAGTAATTACACATGTTTCAAACTAAATCACTTAAAGTTGTGGGAAAGGCAAAAGACTACAGATTTAGATTCATTCTGAACTTCGATTAGTAATCTCCTACTCATCCTTCGAGACCCAACTCAAATCTGTCGAGTCTCCTTGGAAAAACTTTCTGACAGATTGGACTGCTGCTCCTGAATCTTGAATCATACATCCATTATAGAAATTGAATAATTGGATTCCTCATGTGACTTTTAAACACTTACCACTAGTGTGGAGGGGGCATGTTTTCTTGCCCCATCAATCTTGACATTGGCCATTAGACTCCATTTGATAAATCAAACGTTAGGGTGGATGGGACATGAGCAGCATCTTTAAACATGCTTGCGAGATTTGGTTTGCCCTCTTACATAGCTATTATTTACCATGAGAAGAACAAACCTAAATAATTACTCTCCTTCAGCCAGGACCAAGAATGGGACACATGGGGCAGACCTAATCCTGACAAAAAACATGGAGTCTAGTCTGGCCCACACATAGCAAGTCAAACTCTGCTGAATAACAGTTGACCTGTGGAACTATGAGCATGAAAGTGAATGTCACCTGTTGTAAACCTCTGAAATTTTTAATTGGTTCTTATACCAAAATAACTGATAACCACCTTTTTCAATGGTCTTACATACAGAAATTTTTTTAAGATTTAATTTATTTATTTTTAGAGAGAGGGAAAGGGAGGGAGAAAGAGAGGGAGAGAAACATCAACGTATGGTTGCCTGTCATGTGTCCCCAACTGGGTACCTGGCCCACAATTCAGGCATGTGCCCTGACTGAGAATCGAACTGGTGACCTTTTGGTTCGCAGGCCGGTACTCAATCCACTCAATCCACTGAGCCACACCAGCCAGGGTGAATTTTTTATTCTTTGTAATGGACTCATGTGGTACTCCAAACTTATATCTACCATATTATCTCCTAACTGGTAAAATTCCTGTTCAAACATTTGTCTCTCTTCAAAGACTGTAAGCAACCTTACTATACAGACGTAACTTATCAGTGTGTTTATTTCACTGCTTGCAAACCAACTGAAGTGAAGAAGATAATTATAGAGCTTCTTTCTACATGTGAATGCTCAAAGGAAAGGGTATCAGACATATTTGTAAGACAAATCCAGTCTAAGATATTTCCAGGCAGCCATAATTTATCTATCACATATCGTTGTATTTCAAGCTATCTAAAAGCTATGCTTTAAAGACAGAAAAAGAAACTTATGGAAAAGAGTTAAATAAACTATGTGGTATCTCAAAAAATATTTGCATGGCATTCATAAAGTTATTACTGTCAATATAAATGCTCAGTCAATCCTACTCATTCTCATTTATTGGAGTCTATTAAAAAACTAACAGTTACTCTTTTCTGGCTCTATTTTTCCATACATAAAATATTTTTATGTTGCTGAGTAAATTCTATTTAGACATTAACTTTTACTCATATAAACTATTCTTGAATAGATAAAAAGCTATGAAAGCAGTTCCTAACTCAGAAGCTTAAATTACCCACACAACCGAATAGCTGTGGTTATAAATATATGTCAGGATGAAAATGTGGAATTTGTCTATACCATTCAGGAAATCAATTTTATACTGTGTCCTGAATGTATGGTGTAAAAATATGATAAATTTGATTTATAACTAAGTGAATAAACTGTAAGTCATAAAACTCTTAAGCCTCAAATTGTCAAATAGTGTAATTTCCAGTTTTAAACATGAGTCCATTAAGCTATCACATACTACTCCTGTTTTGTTAGCATTATAAGACAAAATATTTATTTACATAGGGAAGTTCAAATACACTATTCCATGAGCTATGCTTACTTTTTGTTAAATGGTAGTAGACACTGTGCTACTGCCCAGATGTCCGCTTTAGGACTGCAGGAGTTTTCCTCTGGGAGTTGGCCTTAACTGAAGAGGAACTTCTCATTCAAGATCACATCCCCCTTCCCTGTGACAGCCTGCATCCAATGACCGGTTGATCCTGGGATATAAAACTGGACCCAGAGCCCCAAACTGGGACAAGTCTAAAGGGCCATCTCAGCTTTCTGTGGCATCACCTGCAGACCTCCATTGAGACTGCATCAGAGCTCAGCTTCTCCCTCTGAACAGTGATACTCCCTTCACTTCCCTACAGTTGCTGGTCCCAAGAACACTTCCTACTACGCTCCCTTCACACTAATCTTTAGCTCAGTATCTCCTTCCTGGAAACCTGGCTGACAACACCAATGGTGTCTAATAAATGCAACTTGGTAACATTAATTGAATTGAATTGGATCTACCTTAATTGAACTAGGAGTTAAGAGAAACACCGTGATAAAATGGTGGAATTTTGCCTTCTAGGAGCGTGTAGATCTAATAAAGAAACAAAGTTGTAAACACATAACTATCATATAACGAGGCATGAGCTAGAAAAGAGATGAATTGATCTTTTAATTTTTAATTGTTTCCTATGGAAGTTGTATTGACTGCGCCGTGCATTCCCTATAGCCATTACAGTTAGAGCCATATTGCAAGTCTGGCTAATGCACTGAAAACAGAAATGACATATTCCAGGTCTAGGTAGAAGCATTTTTGAGCTTGAGGTCTATTCCTCACCACCCTTCTTTCCTGTTATGACAAACTGGAAGCCTCAAGTTGAGATTTCAGCATAATGAGAAGTAGTCTCATCATTGGAGTCACCAGACCTGCCTCAGGGTGGCATTTGCAAAGGAGGAAAAAAAAATCTGATGTGTAAAGTCCCAAGATCAGGGGGTTTGATAATGTAGCATAACCTTGCCCACTCTGGATAATACACGACTGTTAGTTAACCTAGACCCATTTTGGCAAGGAAGCAAAGAATATAGGATATTTCCCACATCTATATTTAAATGGAGCACTGAATGATCGGTAATTGGTTCCTCTATGCAGAGAAGAGAATTGGTCTTTCTTAAGGAAGAGGAAATATACCAAAGACCTAATCAGACCTGATGAATAGGAAACCCTAAGTTGTTGTGGGTTATTTAGAGTTTGAACTCTTAACCCAGGCTGGAGGGCTTTTGTCCGTCAAAATGATGAAACTGTATGCAGTTTTTCTGTGGCAGCACGCTTTTGTGAGAAGAGTGTCCCAAAAATGCTTAGAGCACACTTAAGGTGAGATGCAAAGGTGAGATATGAGGGTAGAAGAAGGGGAGGGAGAAAAATGGGTTGAACTGAGGCCAGAGTGCTGGGATATAGTGGTCTTCACAAGTCCCCTAGACAATTCATTAAAGAGAAGGTAGTACTATGCCATTTCTTCTTGCCCAGTTTATTTTATTAACTGACTAATCAGTCTAAAGTAAGATAAATATCTGCTATGGCTCTTAGAATAAAGTCCAGCCTCTTTAACTTGGAACTTGAGGATCTGAGTCTTGTTAACTTTTCCAGTTACTGGAGTTGGTATCTGAGCCTTGAGAGGGGCTGTGTGAATTCAAACCTTTGCTCTACCAGTAGCTAGCTCTGGGTTACTGTCATCATGTGTAAAATAAAGATGCTATTACTTATTCAAAAGGTTTATGGAGAAGATTACCTGAACAAATACAGGCAAACTATTTATATTTAAAAAGTTCTTGGCACATGGTACAAGCTCAAAAACCTTGAGTGTTTTGGGTACCTCCTCACCTCATGACCCATACTCTGGAATAATGCCTATTCAACCTTCAGTTCATAGAGTAGATGTTAGTTTTTTCTGAGAAGGATACCATGGTCCTCCCAAAGCAGTTAATTTGTTGTTCATGCCCTTCCACAATATCTTAGACTTTTGAATAGACCATCCTAAGATATCTTTACAGATGTACATCTGTACAGGTACTTCTGGTTATACTCTGAGAAACTAAGTGCTATTGAAGAATTTTTTTAATGGAGGAGTGACATGATAAACATGTCTAAAGAAGCGCTATAGCTGTTGTATTGAGAATAGATGCCATGGGAGTAAGTCCCTAGACCTGGCATGACCTGTTAGAAAGCAATGGCAGAGGTTCAGGTAAGAGATGGCGGAGACGTGTACTGGGGCAGCAGCAGTGTAATTGTTACCCAAGAATTCTGTGCATGTTGGATTCTGGATATATTTTGAAAGTGAATCCACAGTTTTCCAGTGAATTGGATGTGGTATGTCAGAGAAACAGAAGAGTCAAAAATGATTCCAATTTTTTGTTTCGGGCATTTGAAAGGAGGGAATTGCCGTCTACTGAGAAATGGAAGACTATGGTAGAACAGCCTTTAGGGGAAATAAAACAAAAGAAACTAACTAAAAAAACAAACCTGAGTTTGGGTATAGAATGTTGGATTTGGGACATCTATCAAACATCATTTGAAGATAATGGGGCGTCAGATACACAAGAATGAATTTCACAGAGAAAAACTGGGAGATGTAAATTTGAAAGTTGTCACCACATAGATGATCTTTCAATTTAGCACCAGGTGAGGTTCCAGCGCAGTGAGTGTAGAAGAGGACAGGACCCATGCCCAGGCCTGGCAGATCTGTGACATTTAATTGGTTAGAGAATCAGATGATGGTCTTAGCAGAAGAGACTATATTTGACTAACAATCAAAGAGGAGAGAAAACTGAGAGGATAGAGTGGTCTGAAAATCAGGTAAAAGGAGAATTTTGAAGAAGAATCTTTTTTATTTCATTGTTTAAGGTGAGAGAAGAACATCATGTCTGTATGCTGATGGGATGGCTCAGTGGAGAGCAAACATTAAGGATTCTAGAAAGGGAAGTACGAATGCTACAGTGTTTGGCATGAGCAGGCAAGAGGGGAGAGGACTTGACTGGACACAAGAAAAATCAGTGGATTTGGATAGGAGCCTGGATAGTTGGCCTCTGGGGATGCTTAGGAAGGCCACATCTGGGGACATAAGGCTAGTAGGTGGGAACTGTGTTGGAGGAATATGTGCAAGTTTCCCTCATCATTTCTTCTAGTTTCTCAGTAGAAATAGAGAACAAGGTCATCAGCTGAACCTCAGTTACCCCATATATAAAACTAAAATATTAGATTTAGCATATTACTATAATTCCATAAGTGGGTGGTTATTTTAAAAACACACACTCAGACTCAGGAGCTATCAGCTCCAAATATTTGATAAGTAGGAGAGAGCTTATAAGGCAGAGTTATTACTTTTATTATATTATCAGGAAATTTAAAATATCCCATCTTTTATTATGTTTTACTTGTATGACATCCTCATGGTTTTTGGCACATTTATGATTTCTATGGAAACAGGTGCAGATGCTGTCTTGGAGTGTCTGCTTTAAAATAGTTTAGGTTATAAAATATTTTTCTCCTGACACCCTCTTTCACTGAAGTAGATAAGTTGACATTAAGAAATGCTTTTTTGAAGTATTCACCTATGTAGGACCATGAGAAGCATTCTTTAAACGAAACTAGTAAGTTGTTTTGTTCCAGTTTTCTCCCTTAACGTAGAATCATTAGGGCTTAACTAATGATGCATGCCCATTTTGTCTTTTATAATGAGCTAAAAAGTGAATTTATAGTAACACACACACACACACATACACTACAACTTCTGCTCCATAAAGATATGCTTTCCATTTCAAAATACTCCAAACAGAGGCTCCTATTGTGGACTGAAGCAATTAAAAATGAATATAAGGGTATTTAAAATATACATATTATACAGGTAAAATGTCTGAGGAAAAGGAATACTACTTTAAAATGCAGTAGGTTTTTACTGTTCTTTAAATTTTGATATTCAGTGTTTTTTAATCTTTCACATAAAAGAGCCTCACAACTTTGTGCAGATGAACTGTGTGCAATCCAATGTAAAGTAATGGTGTGAGCAATTTCACTCTATTACTGCCAACACCAATATGTACATAGTGTCCACACATTAATGCTACCAACAACAACAAAGAAAAATAAACAGGAAAAGAACAAAGACTTCTAATTGTATAATAGGCTTGATTGAGATGGTGGTTTCACCTCATGGATCAATACACTAAAGAATTTTTTTAAATGTTAGAACCCAGAAATATACAGCATGTCAACATCACATGCCATTCTCATATACTGAAGAGAAGAGAAATCCTTTTCATTTTACAGAGAATATCTTATCAATATGCAATTACTAAGAAAACTCAGTCACATTAAATATTTGCTATATCAATAGGTCACCTATTTCTATGTTACTGAGTCATCCAGTGTCTTTTCATAAGAATGTGAGAAAACAGAAGCCCAGTAAAGTTGAGATTTTCAGTCTTTCAAAACCAGTTTGTGATACTTCCAGAAATAATATTGATTGAATGTGCTCAGGTTAAATGCTATAATAAAATATGTGAATGGAGTTAAGTATATTGTAATGCCTGCATTTGGATAGAGTAGCGTATATAGATTCATAAAATATAATCTGCTAAGGCATTTTAAGTCTTGGGTGGAGTTGTATCCCGGCAGATAAATAAAAAGTAGATGGATGAATGCCTGTATTATCTCTCAATCTCATTGTGTATTTTTCCCACGAAGATCAGTCACTTATTTGAATTCATAGTACATTTGCCTTTGTTCCTTTTTATCAAAAGTACTCTCTCCCTCATGATTTGGTAATTGAAGCATGTATTGTAAATTACATTAAACAGAAAGATTCAAAGTTTGCTGCAAAAAAATCAGTTACCACATAAAACATGCAAGTGTATCTGATTGCAGCAAGAACAACAAAAAATGATACTTACTAGAAAGCTGATTTAGGAAAATATTTCTTTCAATGACCTTCACACTAACCAGATCATATTTTCAAATATTTTCTTTGATAAATTTAACAGACATGACAAATATGTTTTACACTATATTAAATAAGTTGTATTTTTATGAACACATGCACATAAAGATATTAAAAGGAAGTTCTGTTTTAAATTGCATGGTTAAATTAGATTCCTTTGGGCATGCCTATCTAAAACCAGCAATGCCTATCTAAAACCAGCACTGTCTTAAATCCTCAAGATAGCCTTTGGTTTACTTGGAAATAGGTAATCTTGTAAGTTGTTGGTAGTGGTGTTTCCATATGTTATAAAATCATCTGTATATGAGTGAGAAAATGTAGTGAATGTGTCAAACTGTTCTTATATTTGACTCATGTAATCACTATTTTATTTTCAGATTCATTTAGTTGACCAGTATTTACTGAGTGATTATCATTCTATATAGTTGGGGAGAGACAGTGGAACAAAACAAACCAAGTTTGGGTTCATGGAATTCATGGAAGAAAGACTAGAGAAAGACAGTCAGCACGAAGCTTAAATATCAAAGTCATTTAATGAAACTGATGTTAATCAATGTCATATATAGTAAGGAATACAGCTAGCAAAATCACAAATTATTCCTTTGTGTATGCCAACACAGAAAGTTAATGATTTGGTTTATCAGTATGTTTTACTTTTAAAGCATATGGGAATATTTTCTGAGTCAGGCTTTCTTTTCAAATATGGTATATATAAGTAGTTTTAAAACAGAAAGATACTACAACTCAAAAAAATGTGAACTTATAGCCCAGAGTAAAAAAAAAAAAAAGGCAATTTATTTGAACAGACATTTCACCAGAGAAGATAAAGATAGCAAATCAGTATATAAAAAGGTGTTTAATTTTTTGTCTTTAGAAGTGCAAATATAAACAAGCATGAGATGAGATACCACTACGCACCTATTAGAATGGCTAAAATCTAAGAACAAGTGACTGTACCATTTGCTGATGAGGAGATAGAGCAAAAAAAGCTCATTGTTGGAAATGCAAAATGTTACAGACACTTTGGAAGACAGGCAACTTCGTACAAAGCTGAACATAGTCTTACTGAATGATCTGGCAACCAAAAGCTTAGGTGTTTATTCAAGTAATCTGAAAACTTATATTCACACAAAGACCTGCATGTGAGAATTTAGAGCAGCTTTATTTATAATCACCAAAAACTGGAAACAATCAAGATGTTCTTGAATAGATGAACAAATAAACATATATCCTGACAATGGACGTTTTTTCTATGATAAAGAGAGGGATAAACTATCAAGTCATTAAAAGATATCGATAAATCCTAAATGGTTAACATGTTCCTGGGATATGACCTGATGAAAATGACACTTTACCTCTATGGTTTTCGTTCCCAAATCCCATCACTCTAGCCTCATCATAAACAGGACATCAGACCAATTACAACAGAGGGTTTCTTAACAAAATAACTGAGCAGAAGTCCTCGAAATCATCAAGGTTATCAAAAACAAAGAAAGTCTGCATAACTGTCATAGCCAAGAGGAGCCAAAAGACACATGACAAATAAATGCGACGTAATATTCTGAATAGTATCCTGGGACAGAAAATGAACATTAGGTAAAAACTCAGGAAATCAGAGTAGAGTATGGTCTTCAGTTAACAATAATGAAAAGAAGTGATTTCTACTTTATTTTCAACAGATTCCACTCCACCCTTCCCCATGTGATTGCTCTTATGCTCAGGGAATGCAAACAGCTGTATAATCCCAGATAGCAGAACTCCTAGGGAATTCAGATTTCTCAGAAGATTAATTATTCTTCAGAGGATAAATTCTTAATAAAACAAGATCCCCTACCTTTTTCAAAAGTACCTATTCAACCTGACTTAATCTTTTCTTGACGACCCAGGATCTCTAGGAATAACAATTTTGGTGAGATTTACAGGATTTTATTTTTAGGGTCCATTGTCCTAATTTCAAGTACTTCAAAGACAGCGATAGCATCTCTTAAAAAAAAAAAAGAAAAAGAATTCACACATAAGCAAAGTACTATTCTCTTCTAAGAGCATTGAATCTGGTGTGCCATTAGCATGCCAAGGTCTCTCTTCTAGTTGGTTTTATGTTATGATTCTTTCTCAGTCTCCATCTGGCTCTGTACATATGTAACTGGCCTTACCTGAGGATTCCCACAATTCCACACCTTGTACCTGCTCCAGGATACAACTATGGTAGCCCTGGTGACACAAAGGGCATCACTGATGGCTTTGCATGGGCTGTGTTTCTTTTCTGAAAGGATCTCTCTTAGGATAACCAGATGGTGTGGTCCCTGCCCAAATACTTCTTATGAGAGAGGCATTTATTGATGACTTTATATAAAATAACCCTTCCTAGTGACTGTCTAACCCTTTTCCCTGATTTATTTTTTATAGCACTTATTACTACCAGATTACATGTTCTTTTATATACTTGTTTATTTTCTGTCTTCTCCAATTCATGATTGGAGCAAAGGCAGGCATCATGCCTTTCTTGTTTCCTGCTCTAAACCTCCTGCTTACAACACTGGCCAGTCACCGAATATTTGTTAAATAAATGAAGATTAAACTTTCTAGGGTCAGAGTGTTCTGGTATGTTTCAATTTTTTTTTTTTTGGAAGTCTCTGCTTTGTCTAATCAACTTCCTTTACTCTTATGGTAGTTACAACTGTTATTGATGAATTAGACTTAAATAAACCCTAATTGAGGGTCTGTGATGATCTCAGATAAGAAAGTATCTGAGCTGTGTATTTGGACTTGATGACATCAACATTGGCCACTCAAAGGCCTCAAATATTTCTTAGCCACATTCTGGAGGTTTTATGTGAAGTTCCCAAATTGTTATGTTGTGACTAGAAGAAGAGGTAACTATTAATATAATTTATTCCTGAACAAAGCACACATGGTACAGGAAGTATTTATGGAAGGAAAAATACAATACATTGCAAAACCAAAAATATGTCATTTTTAAAATGTAAGTGTTCTTTTTTAAAAAATGCATCCATTTTTCTCTTCTTCAGAGAGTATAATCAAGATAGGATTAGATTAATATTGACAAACATCACTAATTTCACTTCCCCAAAAAACAATTTCGAATCATGAGTAATAAGCTCACATCTATAGCAATCACAAGACAAGTGATTTTTCTTGAGGCCATGTAATTCTTATACAACAATAATTTTAACAGACTAGACTTTCACTCAATTTTCAATAGTGTGAAATGCATGTCCCCTTGGCAAAAAGCAATTTTTTTCGTTAGTAGCCAAGACTGATCATTAAAGTTCCTTTATCTTTTTACACAGTATTGTGCAGCTCAAGGTAGTATCACAAGGTCAGAATGAATATAAAAACCCATCTTTATTCAAAACACAAATACAAAGACAGTAGGAACACTGTGCATAGCTCAATGATGAAGCAAACCAAAATGTCAGAACTGTGTTAAATATGTGAGAGTCCCAACTGTTCTTCACACAAATCAGGTGTGTAACAAAAAAATTAATAAAATTACTTTTAGCTTCTTCACACACCCACTTACCTCACACAATTCAAATCTTCAGAGGACTCAAACTCCCAGTTTTATCCACTTCTTTTCCTTGGCACTCTTGCTTTAAAGACTATTTTTATCACATTTTTCCTTTTGTAAGGGCCCTCTTTTGGCCATTCTCATGAATGCTACTCTATTTTCACGAAAGTGGGTCATATAAACACTGAGTGTTTCCTAAGCTAAATTTCTTCCGGTTCTATTGTTTCTTTCTATTTATAACAGAAAGACAACAATAAGAAAATCAAATGTGCCCAGGCAGCAGCCTTTTTAATTACTGTGGGGATGCAGTGGGCCAACATGGCAGTGCGTAAGTTAGTTAGTAATTACTTACTGGGGTCGTCTTCCCATAGTCAAATTCAGAATGTGGGTCTGAAGGAGTCAAAGGCGGTTTCTAACCACATCAGCATTGTAAATTCCAGCTCATGCACCTGAGGAAAGTTGAAAATGAGAAGTGGTTATACAAAAATATGTATCAGCACAAACATATGAAGTTCACATAACTAAGGTTAACATCTAGAACAGAATAGCACTAAAGGAATGTATTTTTTTCCATAGGATCTGTTGCCCATTGTCACAGAAGTGGTTTACTGTCCACATAAATTTATTCTCTGTTGCCATGTTAATGGAGAAACACCTGCCCAGACAGGGACTATAATTTGCAGGCCTCCCTTGACTTGCATCCAGGGCTGGTCATGTCGCTATATCTAAACAATAGAATGTGCACAGAAGCGATATGGATTTCTTTCTGGTCAGGAGTTTTAAGAAGCAGATGGACCTTTCATTTATTAGTCTATATAAAAGACGATAAAGTCCTAAGGGATGTTGGAATTACAATACAGATGGCCCTAGCACCCCCTGAACTACCATATGAAGAACTGATGGCCAGCAAGAAATACCCTCAGCGTATTGTCACTTGAAGGGAAAATGTACATCTACTATTTTAAGCAATTGCAACTTGGTGGTTTGTGTTCTTATAGCTGCTAGCGGTAACCAAATGCATCTTCTTTTCAATATCATTCTGAATTTTATCCCTCGCTCAGATTTCATCCTTTGTTTTACACCACGTTCAATTCTCAGTTCTTCAAAGCAGAATTATCTGACAAATTCCAAGGTCTACTAATTTGTCCTTTCTCTTATTTCCCATGCGTTGTCCATTCTATATACATCACTGGTTCCCAAACCTGAAAATACTGAAATAACCTTGAAGAAATTTTACAAAAACATTTAAGCCCTACTATGATTTATGACTTAGATTCTCTGAGGGTGAAACCTGGAAATACATGTTTTTTCGAAGTTTGCCGGGTGAGGCTGACATACCCAGATTTGGAAACTTCAGGCATATAAGAAATTTGAAGGTGTTCATATTTTTTTATGTTCATCCTAACATTTCTTGGGAGAGTCAATAATTTGAAATGAATACATCTCCACTTTCTTTAACCCTTGTGCATAGGTACAAAGATGTGCCCATGTGTGGAGCAGCTCCATCTCAAATCAATACTGCAGCACTCTTGGGGAAGACCACCTGCCTCTACAATGCACCTCTCATAGGGTCCCAAATAGCTCATTTTTAGTCAAATCATCTTATACATACCTTCCCATTTGGCAATCACTAGCAAACATCTAGAACAATTTATTCATTAGAAAATGGATTGAGCCTATTTGCATGGTTTCATGTCTGTCTTCTTCTAGTAAGTGATCATCTCCTTAAAGGCAACATGCTATCTTAAGCTTTCAAATTTAATTTGTGTCTCCCTAGACTTTCCAAGTTTATGGGAACTAAAGGAGTCATGTTACTTCTTTCCTCTCTGCACTTGTTAATGTAAAGAATCTAGTTTAATGTAAAATCTGACTCATTCATTTCTGGGAGTCCCTAGGGGGTCTGTCATGTTGTTGTGTTTTGTGTTTCCTTGAGAACTTGGAGTACCAAGGTACTAGACAGTTGAAGGAGGAAATCACCTCTTGGGTACAGTCGTGGCATTATTTTTCACTCTTGTTTATTATGGAAACAGCTCTTTCTCCTTCCATAAATTAAGGCTAGAGCTCCTGCAGATAGACCAGAAAGTCAATATGTAAGAGACACCTTACAATCCTCCCTATTTTCTTTTCCACAGGCAATGAACTCCCTCCTCCCAGATCCTTTTGCTTCTGCTGTCAAAACCATATATGCAAGTAAAGTCCTCTCTGGCTGCTAAACTACAGAAAGAGATATAAGAGATGCTATTTAGTGTTACACAGAATGTTAATGAAGTTATATTTACATTGTTAAGGCTAGTGATTTTAGTATTATTATGTCTCTAAGTTATTCCCATCATGAACTATTTTTAAAAGACTGCACAACATATATTTTACAACAATGATATAGGCTTATTTAACATTTCTTCTAGATATCTATAATGTAGATATAGGTTAAATTTTATAAATTATTATTCATCTGTTAAATATTATAGACTCTTATTTACAAATCTAATCTATGAGTTTCTCTATTGACTGTATCCAACATTTATGTACACTCTTAGAGACAGTTATAACAAAATTATCTTCAAGATGGATATGCCTTTAAAGTTATCCTAAAACTATTAATAATTTGATATTTTAATATCTGAGCTTCAATTTTTTCTCTATGTTCAAATGTATTTCTTTTCATAAAATTTCTTTGAAGTATTTCATGTGTCCACTAGACTTACCTTCATTTTTGTCAGTTTTCTAAAGCATGAGATATTCAAAGCTGCAATGACTGAAATTTAGTTTACAGTGAGGTGAGTTGGCTTCTCATTATTATATATGGGGATTTCCAAAGGCATATAATGGTAAAGGTGCCTCCCTTTTTTAAGTTGACAGCCCTGCCAGAAATTTAGGAATCTTTTCATAAATAACCCCTCTTTCACCAAAGATTCCTGTTCCACCGGGTAGAAGAAGGCCAAAACAGAAACCATAGTTTCTGCTCAAGATAATGAAAGCAGAAGCTAATTTCTGGGCTTCTGTTTACTAGTCCCTTGTAATATCATTTTAGTAGGCTATGTTATACAGATGTTTACATAATATCTTAATCGCTTGCATTTATTTAAATAAGAAATGGACTTTGGTTAATTGAAGGAGTCCCCCTTGGCCAGAAACATCATTTTACCAAATACTATTTAAAATACCATTGGCTTTTCATGTTCACTTACTGACATGTGGTGTTTCACAAGTGGCTACACATTTTTCCCTCACCTCTTATATTTACTGTGATTGTCAGAGTCGATAACTTTTATCAAAGCTGTAATGCACCTGTCACACTTTGGGGTTTCAAGGTTCTCAATACATATTTAGTTATTATCTCCTGTCTTCACATTCTAATAAGGTAATTGCACAATTTTAAAACTAAATGTCCAGATTTCATGACTAAATTTTATATCTATTGAAATAGATGTGATATATGCAGCTAAACCTGTTGAACTTAATATTCTTATCACATTTTCTATCAGCTTACTTATCATTCAGCAATTTGCTACTTTCAGATCCTTCACCTCCAGTAGAATAGATCAGTCTGTCATTCTATGTTAAGTGTCTAGAGAACTTTCATTGTGGGTTAAGACTAGCCTGACATACAGGCTTTTTTTTTAATTTTTTTTTTTAAGTTCATGTTAGTTGCTATCTGCCCTGGAACATATTGAAAAATAGCTACGAAGAGAAAACAATATAAGCTGTATCTTACAACTCTAGTACAATTATTGGCAGCCACATTTTTCAGTAAAAGTGAAAAATAATTAAAATTCTCCTCAAAAATGGAGTCTTATCCTGACCGTGGTGCAGTTGATGGGCATAAAACCAAAGAATCAATTTCTTAGAAGAAATGTCATGAAAACTTTCAAATGGATAGAGAAAAGTATAAAGCTGTGAATGCATGTTGTAAGTACTGTGGATATCACTAACTAGTGATGAGAGTAAACAGGTTGGGAGAAAAGTTATAAACATTTCAACATCTTGTACAGCATGACCGAAAGCTTACCTATGATGCAGGGCTGTTGTGATGCTCACATGAGCCAATGCATGTAAAAGTTCTTTGCGAAGTGAAAAAGTGATTGAAACATGCATAACAAGAATTTGGCAGCATTAAAATCTGTATAACTTTTGATAAACACACAAAATTCTTTGACTACTGATTCTAAACAAGTCTCAAGACGCACTCAGAATTTTTTAAAGTCAGCTTCTGCCCCAAAGAATAACTTCAAACAATGTATCCTTCTTTCCCCTGTGGTTAACACACTCACAGACTGATGCAAAAAGTCAAAGTCATTACTATATTATAATGCAGTACTTTGGAGTAGGGTCAATAACAACCCTCCTATTGCTTGTGCCTCTCTTTAAAATTCTACTGGCTGCCAACTGCTGCTACAATCAAAGCAATGGGACAGTTCAAGGGTTTGCATCAGTGCAGCATTTTGTTATGCAATTAAAAGATAAATATGACTTATCTTTCCAACTACCCAGTTTTATTTCTGCCAAAGAGTGGTAAAAGTGAAAAGGAAAATATTTGTGGGGAAATGGGTGAGAAATAATGAGAAATGTAGCCGATACAGATGGCATTGCTCAAGTCAGAGATTTCCTAATTTGGAAATTTTGTTAAAATAGGTTGGCGGCTCACTTAAGTGCTACCTTACAGAGTAGGAGTTCCATAGGCTCAGGCTGACTTCAGTTCTGCAGCCACGAAAATGTGATTTTGTCGATGCTGCTCTGAAAAATAGGCTTCTGAAACTGATTCATGCTAAGCACAGCCACAACAGTCTTAACTAGAATGTCACTGGATTCCTTACAAAGAGAAGTATGAGTATTCCAGTCTGCTCAGCAGTTATGTCTGCCTCTCCCCTCTGGAAGCAAATCTCTAAGTTAAATTATACTAGAAGACTACTTGGTAAGCATAGAGTTCGTTCCTATACAGTTTAATTCTAGGCCCTAGTATATTTCAGACATTGCTGAGCACTGGGTATAGAAAGATCAATAAGAAAACTGTACATTCAGAAGTTCACTCAATTAAGTGGGGAACCAAAACATAAATATATCAGCCATGTTTCTGAGCTGCAAATGACTTTAACCAACTGTGACATTTTTATGCAGACTAGTTATTAAAACAATGACTCAGTTGCTCAAGAAAATTCTAGAAAACAATGTTAGGGCCACATAAAAGGAAATACTGCCCAAAATCACACAGGAGAACCTATATGGTGAGGACACCATTGCCACCATCTTCAACCAGAAAGCACTACACCTTGCCCTGTGTAGACCAACTTACATAGTTCACTGCCTCTGGCTCACTGCCGCAACTCCTCTGCCATTGTGACCTCCAGAGTTTGAGATGCTTTCTAATAATAATGCTGACAGTTTCTCATGGTCCCTACAACTATTGGGTTGGCACAACTAATGGTAGAACCTAGGTCACATGCTTGCACATTACCTCCAAGGGAGCATGCATAAGCTAACATATGGCACTTTCAGTTTACACAGGACATTAGGTACCATTTATATATATATATATATACATGTGTGTGTGTGTATAAATGTTTTTTCTAAGCAGAAGAAATAAGCCAAATTATATATAACCATCAATAATGACCAATATCTTCTACAATTGCAATATAGCAAGTGAAGTATAACAGTAAAAGTATTTTGGCTGCTAAATAAAGAGAGAGAATCGTCGGCGGCGGCGGCAGCAGCAGTCGTCCGTCTCGAGAGACGATGGTGTAGCTTCTTAAGAGTCTATCTGCACCGCCAAGAATGGCTGTGCAGTCCGACTTGGGAGTGACTTGGTACTTGTCTCCTCCCGTGTTGAATCGACATCTTGCGATGACGCTGGAGTGTCCTCTCCAGTGAAGCGGAAGCTACAGAGCCTGGGCAGGGTGATATGGAGGGTCTGCTGTTGCCCATGCAGCAGACCCCCCCTCTCTTCGCAGCTGAAGGGTCCAAGGGAAAGACGGAGTCGATACAGCTTGGCTTCAGGTGCGCCGCAGGAGTTGCCAGTGTTGACTACAACGTCAAACCGCCTCAGGGACTCCGGCTCCGGATTTTCTGTCGGGGTTTACTCCCTTAGCCTTTCCCCTGAAGAGGTATGCCGCAAGGCAGCGGAGGTTTTTGGAATCAGAGTTTTCCTTCTCTGATGTGCCCTGACTGGAAGATCGAACCAGCGACACTTAGCTCGCAGGCTGACGCTCAATCCACTGAGCCAAACCAGCCAGGGCTAAAAGAGAGAGAATACACAACAAAAAATTGGCAAGATAATTTCTTGGTTATGGTTAAGAGTTATGATAATCCTATAAATCCATCTCCACTAAATTTAAGACAAAGAGGCAGGAATGGACATGAATTCACTGCACATGTAGTTTAGGATATTCTTACAAGCAACAAATTATTATTTCTATTTAGCAGATGTAACTCCCAAAACTTGGTCAGATTGAGTACTTTTGCCCAGATTCCCAAGTGAAAACTAACATAAAAAGGTAGTAAGCCAAATACATCTGATTGCAACAAATCAGTTTTTTTATTATGTATTTGGTCTTGGTTATCCCATCCAGAATTTACCAGATTCAGAGAAACTGATTAATGATAACTCCACGGGTGAGACTGACAATTCTGAAAACCAAATATTGAAGATCAAATACTTAGTCAAAATGTCCTCTTCTATGGACAGTGTTGAAAGGTCACTAACAAAATCTTATAATTCTTATTTTCTGGACATCATGTAGATAACTCTATCTTGATAGCACATTTTTTATTTGTACACATAAATACTAAATGGGGAGTTTTCTCTCCAAGTCCATCATATTTCAGTCAGAAGATATAACCCAGGAACCTTAATTAACCTTGGTTGTGTCCCAATTCTCCTCTGACCTACATTTACAAAGCTTATCATAGGGAAGATACAGCTCTAACATAGAGCTAATCTTTTCCATAAAGTATTGATTCTTAGTAGTTTTTTGTTCCCATAAATAAATTTATTTTTAATTCCTGTAAGTGTCTACAGTTCCACTTCACTGCAGCCTCTAATAATCAGAACATACTCTGTGTGTAAACTTGAGACCTGCACATTTACATAAATGTCGATAAAACTATGCTCCAGAATAAACCACATCCACTCTGCTAACATCCAACAGAATAATCTGCTTGTTGACTTTTAAATCCCTCCTTGTCTCTTCCTCCACCTTTCTTCTGTATCAAAGGTGATATGAATTACATTTCCCAGTGGCTTCTTGTAGGTTCTAAAGATGGTCAACACTGACAAAAATGTGGAAGTCAGAAAAAGGGAAGGAGATAGAATATTTCTTCTCTCATTCTCTTTTGGATTTTCATCTTGATCATCCCAGATTCTGCTAAGACTGATAACACCTCTCTTCCATTTGTTGTCTCAGCTCAAGGAATTTTAGTGCCCTTCAGATGTTGTTAATCTTTTTGTCCTCTATTTGCCCTACTGATTCTTCATCTTTGTAGCTGCTCTCTATATTTTATAGTCTCTCAATTCAGCTACTGAGCATGGATGGGCCCTGTTTCCCTGACTAATCTCTGACTGATGGTTCTCTCTGTAGTATTTAAATTGCAAGTGAAAAGATATATGTATATATATAAATGTTAAAACAGAAATAAACAAAAAAATAAAACTGGCTATATTAAAAATGTTGAAAATTCAAATAAGGAAAAAATAATATGACAAAATTAATCACTTAAGACTTAAGTCCTGGTTCTGTGCAACTGGCAATAATAGGCTAAAATTGAGAAAAAGTAATAGAAAAAAAAACTGACAAAAACCTGTTTGATTGGTTAAAGATCAGCATCAATTAATTCAGGAGGCATTTAGGATCTTGAGAACATAAAGCCTGAAAGAAGAAGCACTTCTGGTCTACCTACCACTAGGGGCCTTGATCTATTCCGCAGGTTCAAGGCCCATGAAAATCTGCAATCATCAAAATAAGCAGCAAAGCAGCAAGAGAAGATGCTGCAATAACTGAAGACTTCCCTAGACACTTCCAGAGATCACCAAAGAGAAAGCAGATGTGCAATGTAGAATAATCTGGCTTGAGAACAATATCTAATAATCTATATATCAGTAAGGTGGAGAAGGATACATTTAGTTTTAAAGATTTAATGGAACAACTCATCTTCAAATTTTATGGAAATGCCTTCAGGGCTTGACTCTTGGTGGCATTGGTTTGATTTTTTTTTAAAAAAGCGCTCATTGAAAAGTACCCTTAAGGTCCCCCGGTCTTATAGGAAAGTCACAATAATAAAAGAGCCAACAATAAAAGATAAAATCAAATCCATCTTAAATACTTTCAGCCTTTAAAAAAACAGTAACTTCTTGGCATTCTCTGGACTTAATTTTATGTCAAATACTACTTAAAAGCAAGTTAGAAGTTCAACAACATGAAAAAATTACACAATCTTGTGAATGATATTGGCTCAGCATCTACCTTTAATTGCAAATCTGTCATACCTTCTTATATCTTTGAATAGAATAACACCCTTAAAGTAATTGTTTAAAAAACAAACAAAATCCAGCCACACAAAGGATAAAATTTTAGTTAGATTTTTTAAAGTTACAAGGGTGTGAGGATATACAGAGGAAACATGAGGCTTCTTCAGGTGTGATTTAGAAGAAAGCCAAGAACCTCTCCAAATAGTTCTAGAATATTAAGATTCAAGAATGTATTAGGGGGTTAAGGGGAACACTCAAAAACTGGATTTGGTTGTTCCCTTCACCAACATCAGAGGCTTAAAGAAATTTATTTTGATGCATTTAGGAAAAAGAATAGCAATGGAAATAAATCTTAAATATAAAAAATATATATTGAAATTCCTTTGTTATACAGAGATGCCTTCTTTTTAAATTAATTATACTGGGGTAACATTGGTTAATAACATATGCTTCAAGTGTACCCTTTTATAATACATTATCTGTATATTGCATTGTGTGCTCACCACCCAGAGCCTAGTCTCCCTCCATTACCAGAAACTCGACCCCCTTTACTGCCTTCATCCTCTCCCACACCTCTCTTCTCCTCTGGCAACCACCATACTCTTGTCTGTGCCTGTGTGTTTGTTTCGTTATTGGTTGCATTCTCTTTTACATCCCGTGTGTGAGGAAAATCATATGGTTCTTGTCTTTTTCCATATGATTTATTTCACTTAGCAGTATTTCATCCTTTCTTACCACTGAGTATTATTGCATTGTATATCGTCGTCGGCAGTCGTCCGTCTCGAGAGACAATGGTGTAGCTTCTTAAGAGTCTATCTGCACCGCCGAGAATGGCTGTGCAGTCCGACTCGGGAGTGACACGGTATCTGTCTCCTCCCGTGTTGAATCGACATCTTGCGATGACGCTGGAGTGTCCTCTCCAGTGAAGCTGAAGCTACAGAGCCTGGGCAGGGTGATATGGAGGGTCTGCTGTTGCCCATGCAGCAGACCCCCCCTCTCTTCGCAGCTGAAGGATCCAAGGGAAAGACGAGTCAATACAGCTTGGCTTCAGGTGCGCCGCAGGAGTTGCCGGTGTTGACTACAACGTCAAACCGCCTTAGGGACTCCGGCTCCGGATTTTCTGTCGGGGTTTACTCCCTTAGCCTTTCCCCTGAAGAGGTATGCCGCAAGGCAGCGGAGGTTTTTTGGAGTCAGAGTTTTCCTTCTCTGATGTGCCCTGACTGGAAGATCGAACCAGCGACACTTAGCTCGCAGGCCGATGCTCAATCCACTGAGCCAAACCAGCCAGAGAAGATAATTATAGTAAATAACGGTTAAATAAGTAAAAATTTATAATTATTCAATAAAATGGCTGAACAAAAGGTGCATTGTATATATGTACCACATCATATTTCACCAATCATCCCAGAGATGACTTCTTTTTTTAAAAAATTGTTTTTCTATTACAGTTGTCCCATTTTCCCCCCATTGCTCTCCCCTACCTTGCCCATCCACCCCCTCTCCCAAAATTAATCTCCATCTTGTTGTCCTTGTCCATGGGTCATTTATACTTCTTCCCCAAATATGACTTCTTAACCCCACAATATTTATTCTATTTATCTGATTCATTTAACTTACATTTTTTTTTTAGCCAGACAAGGACATTTTCTTAATAACTGTATAAAAATGATTATTCAGCTTCAGTTGGGTCCAACTTAAAAACTTCTGAAATTCATGTAACAGAAATCTGCCATAGGCTAATAGACAAACTGAAAAACAGAAAAGTTATTTCTCACTTCTTTACCAAAAACTAATTGCCCATCCAACAATGTAAAGTTTTAAGATACAGTTCCAGTGTAAATAGCACAGTGTAATGAAAAGCAGTATATCTCCATTGTATAAAGGGTATCAGAGAATTACACACAGAGTGCAATTGAAAAGGGTATTTATTACCTTTGGGACTGAAACTATTTTGACGCTACCCATGTCAGGCAAGAACACTGCTGTTACAGCCACATACTGTGGCTATTGTTAGAAGTTCTGACTGTCTTCATTTAGCAACAGGGAATATGAAAACAAACATCGTTCCAACTAAAACAATAGTCAAAGTAACCTTTTTCAATTGAATTGTTGCTTGTAATAATGAAATTGTAGTACATACCACGTGGTGTATTTGCAATCATTTAAGCTTGCATATTTCTCACTGAAGACACTTTACACATTTTTAATAGAAATCTTTTTTTTTTTTTTAATTAGACTACTTGGCAGTCTTCACAGTTCCCTAAGTACTCCATCTTGAAGGCCATATCTATAATTGACTCAAGAAAGCAGAAGCTAGGAGAGTATTAAGAGGACCAGAAGGTGGAGGGATCTTACTGGCCCATAGGTTCAGGTGCAGGGCTCTCTCTCCAATGTGATGTTTCTTTGAACCACTGGCTACACCTGATTGGAACATTCTAAATGATTGTCAAAATTCATAGTGATATCCTTATGTTTCCAAGCCAATCTTTCACAAAGGCTTGGGTAGTGAGCTAAACAGCAAACCTGGCTTAGTTCTGCTGGCACTTGCTATTCTGAGAAAATACCCAAAGGTCTTTCCTGCCATAAAACACTGGATAGAGGAAAGCTAGGAAAAGTCCGACTTTAATTTCATGAATTTGCACTTGCAAAAACACATATCTTCACCAAAATTAAGAAGACTTGAGAATTTGGCTCCAAGCAAAATTCCACTCCTGGGACAGCAGGATTGAATGCAGATTTCAGCTGTGGGCAAAACCTCACTATTATTTCTAGACAATGGGGCTTTCTGTAGTGGAAATGGTGGCACTCTGCACATAGAATGGCCACAAGCCAGTTCCCAGTTTTCTCCAGTGGATTTGCCAGATTGGCTACAGGGGAGAATATTTTCACACAGACTGGTAATATGACTAATGAAACTTGGGGGAAATTAATCTAGTTAATTTTTTTTTTTAAGTAAGTGTCTGAACGCTCAGAGAAAATATATTAAATTACTTCCAAGGGCTACAGGAGAGACCCATCTGGAGGGAGACTACCCTCAAGTAAGTTCTGCATTTCTTTAATGTCCTCAGCATGGTGTAGGTCAGCACTTCTTTTGTTTTATTGTTCTCAGGAGTCACTTGAGGGTCTCATTCAACTGCAGATTCTCATTCTGGAGGTCTGGAGTGAGACCTGAAATTACACATGACAACAAGCGCCACTGATATTGAGGTTGCTGACCTGCCTACCACACTTTGAATAACAATAATTAGATGATCAGATGATAATTCACCTAAGCAATTGGTCCACAATCATTCATCAAAGAGCACAATTGATTGACAAGTGATGCAACTGAGACACGGACCTACGTACTATGGAACACTACTTAGCAATAAAAACAATGAACTATTGATGCACACAAATTGGATGGGTCTTTAGAGAATTAGATGAATGAAACATGCTAACCTCAAAAGGTTACATGTTGTGATTCCATTTATATAACATTTTGAAACAACAAAATTTTAGCAATGGAGTGCAAATTATTGTTGTCAGGGATTAAGGGTGAGGATGGGGAAGTGGGAAGAAAGTAGGTGCGATTATATGCAAGTAATGATTAGAAGCTAAAGGTATACAAATGAGCAAGGAGATCAGTCTAATAAAATGTCCCAGACTTACAGATGACAAAAGTACATTTCAGAGTAATATCACTTAACTCTTGTTTTGAACTCAGTATTCTTTTTTACCAGTTAACACAATCCATATGGTTGAGGTCTATTGCAATGCACAGCATTTTCAAATTTTACTACACTTATGAAAGGCAGACCAAAATGTACTCATCTGAAATGTAAACTGAACTCTCTGAATGTAGCAGTTATTGAGGTTTATAAAGGTATATTCTGATGAAGTAATAGTCAGGTTTATAATCTCACATAAAATCCTCCTTAGATAATAGTCATGTAATAGTCACTATTTCCCATCAATATAGTAGACAGTATTTGTTGCCCGAGCTACTGATATTTTTCTTTTCCCTTCTCTCAGCACCTCAATCTGTTCGGCAGCAGATTGTCCATCTCCAGAAGATTAATCCAGGAAAGTCAAGCTGTACTGGAGGGCTTCCATCATCTGTCTGCCCAAATCTGTTCTTCCTACTTTTCACACTGTTCTCTACCCCACAAGGTTGACCTCTATGGACACTATCAATGGGCTCCTTTGTCATCTGGCTTGAGTTGGATTCAGCCAAGGAGCTAATTGATGGTCAAACAAAGAGAAATGAGTAAGGCTAGAACTTTTATTTTTTATTTTATTTTATTTTTTGCTAGTTCTTTCCTTGAGGAGTCACTGTGTTTTGACAATATCATACGATCAAAGGTTGCAACTCCCATCAGCTGGTCCTTTCCATATAACTCTCTATCTTTATTTCAATGACCACTTCCTCCATTCGTCCCATCAGAGAAAGGTGAGTGTAACCCCCTACTCTTTATAGCCCTCAGTAAATGCACTATCTGTGGTTATCTACTCCTTAAGTATCCCTTTGTAATCAGTTCCTTTGTTAAAGTCTCTTCAAATTACCCATGTTGAGTGCTTCAATTTTTTCTAGTACATGGGGGTTATTTTGTTTGTTTTGTCCTTGCCAGATACTTATTTTCTCATTCTCAGTCTTCTTTTCAGCTAGTAGGTATTAGATGATTGAGTTCTCAGCAATGAAATATAAGGGAACATCAAATACGGAATCAGAATGGCTTTACCACCTGATAGCAGCTTGGGTATCGCAGCTTGTCCCTTTCATTCTCTTATTAATTTAGATGTCTGGGGTAAATACAGGGTGAGTGGAGTGACCAATCTCTGACCATGTGGCATCAATCTGAGGATTAAAGTCAGCACACAGAGGAAACTGAAGGGGAGAAAGATGTCAAGAACTTGGGTTTGAGAACTTTTGAGAACTGTTTTTAAAAAAACCCACAGAGCAGGAACCAAAATTCTAAGACCAAATTTCAAAGTCAGATTTGGTGGTTCTCGGTGACAATGGGGGCATTTCCAAGGAGTCGTGGACCGGGAAGGAGTGGGGTGGTCAGAAATGCTTTCTCTCATTGGCTTTTATTTCTCACAGCCTGAATATTGACTGTCTGATGTGACTTATTGTTAGGGATGCACTATGTTCCCTTAGGTTTAAACTTCTATTAATAAGGTCTTCTTAACCTGCAACCAACTCCCTCCTAACTCATGGAGTAATCTAGCTTTATTGTAAGTACGACCCTGCCATTTTCCTGCTCAACCTATTCTTGTAGTTTATCATTATCTACAGAATAACTTTCCAGCTTAACAGGTAGCATCCTCATGCATTTACCCTTGACATCATTTCTACTTGGACATGTTTCAGCTCACACCTCAGTTTATACTACAGCCAGCTGGGGAAGATGGAATCTCAGTGTCGCTGGTGTTTTCGTCTCATTCCAGACAAAGACCTCATAGCCCCTGCTTCTTTGCCTCACCAACTTTCAGTTCCAGATCCAGGGAAGGTACATATGATTGGCTGAGCCTAGTCAGGTGCTAATTCCCTAACCTGAAAAGTAAGTCACTACTAACTATATTTGCTTTGGAGGGAGGCATCAAATTAAAACTATATATCAAGAAATTCACCTACTGTAAGAAGGTGTTTCAGCTGATGGTTACCAAAAAATGTTACACACATCCAATACAATTTCAATAAAATGTGCAAAATGCAATAGTGGATATATAAATGGATTCAATCGGAATGCAGAATAAGTAGTTACATTCATACTGATGTTGTACAATAGAAATAAATAGTGAGCAATATATGATTTTTATTTTCTAGTAGCTACATTTCAAAAATATTCAGAAACACTCAAATTAATTTTAATAACATATTTAACCTACAACAGTTAAAATATTATTTTAACATTTCATCAGTGTAAAATAATTAATGAGATATTTTTTAATATTAAGTTTTGCAATTTGGTGCATATTTTGCTCTTTCAGACAATTCCAGTGTGGCTACTACCCACATTTCAAGCTAGTTGCTATCATATTGGACAGTTCAGATCTAGACAAACAATAGCAACTAGGATGAAAATGGTGCCCAGTAGGTAACTGTGAACCATTTATATTTGACTTCAGAGTGCCAGCCAGGTCTTGCAAATTAATAATGTTTTTTCCTAGCTTAGAAAGCAATTACATAATGTACTTAGCACTCTGTTCTGAGCTATTGGAGATAAGGAAGACATAAAGTCAAGGTAACTGACTTGGGAAATAAGTGAAGGGTATTTGGTAGCTTTTTCATTTACATTGTTGACTTTCTGGTGCCTGGGTGACAAATGACTGGTGTGGCCAAAATGCTAAGTTTAAGATTTGATGGTACTTGTTTGCATTTAGGTGACGTCTTGGAGTGGGTGATGCCTGTTAATGAGAGAGTGTAGAGGCACAGAAGAAGAAGGTCAACAATGAGTCTCAAAGGGTACATCACCTCTTAGCATTAGAGAACAAGAGGACTGTGAGAATTATGTTCATATGACAAAAGAACCAGGAATAAGTAGCTTCTCAGAAGCCAAGAGTCTCAGTTGCAAAATTATTTTCCTCTTGGAAAGCTGATTGAATTTGAAGGTATTTCCTAATTCATGTACATAGGTTCCACTTAAAAAGATTCTTTTTATACTAAGCACTTACAATAAACTATTTGTTCTTGGATTCCCATTTCACAAAGAATCTCTTCTGAACCATTATCAGTGTCCTTTAGCTTCCTACCTACTACTTTTCTCTTGCCCTATCACTAGCTGATTTTCCTCCCACTTCAAAAGGGAGAGGGAGACAGAGACAAAGATAGAGAGACAGAGACAGAGAGATAGAGAGATAGAGAGAGAGAGAGAGAGAGAGAGAGAGAGAGAGAGAGAAACTTCAGCCTGGAAGCCTGCTCCTTTCCGCACACAAATTCTTTCAATCCATCTTCATTTTTCTCTGATAGAGTTTGGAAGTACCTAATAAATAACATTACCGCTCTCCCATTGCTCAGACCCCACCATAATTTGAAACTAATTGAGAGATAAATACAGAAATCAGGCAGAGTGCAAAATCATTTCCATTTGTGGTTAAACTGCTAGGAGTTGTGGCTGAGTACTGTGGCCAATTGGACTTGAAGTCCCCATCTAACTATCATATTTTCTTCTTCATTTGTCATCAGGTTTCTAAAAACTATCTTTACTTCCTCAACTGCCATACACATCTCAATTTAAAGCAATGTGTCTTCTGATCCAATAATTCTAGTGACTCTTCTTACAGATGTTCCCAGTTCTGTCTGTCCCTGTTGCTCAACCCCATGGAGATATGCCAGTCCTTATCTCATTTGACCACTGAAGGCTTCAGACTACTGGCCACTCCCTCCTTTATGCAACCCTCTTCTAGCATTTTCTTCAAACCCTTTTGGATGTTTTGTCTCCGTTTTTTCTTTCTTTCCTTCCTTCCTTCCTTCCTTTCTTCCTTCCCTCCTCTACCTATCTGGTAAATATTTGCACTTCTTGGGGATTCATCTGCTGTTCTCTTTCATTTTGTTCACTTTTTTCTCCACATACTTTCCCTGAGTCATCCTATCTAATCCTTAGGTTTCGGTCACATGTTGCTCCCTCCCAGCCTTCAATGCTGCCTATTCTAAATATATTCTTCAGAGTGATCTTTTGGCAAACGAGTTGTGAGCGTGCTTAAAACTTTCTCTGGCACCTGTTGCAAATACTTATGCCCTACTCTTCATGCTTTTTTGTTGTTTTTGTTTTGTTTTAATTTGGTGGCATAATGCAAACTAGCACAACACTCTGGCTAATCTCTAACTCTCTCTCACTTATTACTAAGAAAGGAAGAGTGATTCATTTATCTCTCTGGTGGATTTTGACAAAAGACTGTTAGAGTCAGCACCTTCTGAATCCTCACCTGACTTTGAAGAGGATACATCATGAGCTGCTATGTGGTAAGGCACTGCCCTTGTGGGAGAGTCTGCAGTGTCGGAAAAAGTCTGGTTCTGCAGGGTACCATAAGACCACAAACTTAAGTCACGTTCTGAAGATCTCACTTTAATCAAAAATAAAAATAACAACTTCATTGCCATTTTCCTGACTCCCAACTCTTACTAGGTTGATTACTTTGATTGGAAAGCCTTAACTTTATCTACAGGAAATAAAAACCAAGGGAGAACACCAAGGGAAATTCTTATTTCCCACTCCTCAGGTTTCCAAGTTGAGAAACTTCCTTTGCATATTACTCCCAATGTTCTTTATTGTCCATGGAAGGAACACTGATTCGCCTATCTCTAAGGTGAGTTTGGTAGGACAGATTTGACATAGATGGCACTGCCCCTTCTAGGCCTTCAGGAGCCACCCTCCTGTAAGGAAGGGATCTTCCAGTCTGCTGTCCTCCATGCAGAGGCCTGTCCCTGCAGAAGTACACTTCAGTTTGGAGTGTGTGCATACCTCAGTACAGTGTTAGCGAATCCATTTAGCCACACAAGTAACCATTTTATAGCATGTTCAATAATAAAGCTGATATTTTGATATTTATCTAATTTTTGCATATCCCTCTCAGTTTGTTTCCAAATTTAGCCAGGAAAGGAATGTTAATCATGTGGACCTTTCAAATACCTGAAATTTCCCATACCTTTACATTTCTTAACATGAAGTATCAGAACATCTTCTTTTTCCTTTATGGTCTATGATAGAAGTTAATATACATTTCAATATGTATTGAACACCTATTAATTTACCACTATGCTTGGTTTTAGAGATAGAAAATAAATGAGACAGGATCCATGCTCTCCAGGAGCTCACAGCTCAGTGGTGTATGTTTGTATTTCCCGTAATGGCTGTGGGATACAATATAGTTCCATAGTGCATTTCTTTAAAAGAAGACTGAAACTATAGAAGGGACCTCATCAAAAGCAGGACTCATTTAATTATGATCATTGCTATGGTACATAATTTGATAAGAGTAGAACAGCAAGTGCTAGAGTGAACTGAAGAGTCATATGGACAAGAAGAGGGAGAAAATTAGAATAAGATCTCTCTGGTAGACCATGTTATAATCTGGTTAACATCAGAAATAAGGTGATAAAAATGCAAACCCATTTGCTAGTGAGTGCCACTAAGAAGTATGTAGACATTCCGATTCAGTCCAAGCCCATAACATAATCAACGGAACCATAGCAAGCTGCGCTCGTCTCATAGGCTGACAGGATGAGGCCATATTGATCAGTTTAGCTATGGTTTGGGCCATTTTTGGGGTCACCGAAAGATACATGTCATCCTTCTGCAAAGAAGACACAATGGAAAGACTGTAGAAACAAACAAGTTCTAGTAGTTTAACCTAAAATGTCATCCTACTATTAAAATTTGGCCTCAAATAAAAGGGTGCTTCTAAAATCTAAGAGATCTGTCTTAAAGTTGCTCACTTTAAAACAGTGTGAAACCATTGGCATGACATGATTCAAACCTCTCTTCAGGCTTCAAAACCGAAGACATGGTAAAAAAAAAAAAAAGGACAGTAGGACCCTGGGGAAGATGCACAGAGGCTATTGCATCAATTTAGATAGTTAATTCTTTTAATTCTCTTTGTACCTCATTTCACAAATTCTAATTTCACGCATGTAAAAAATAATCAAAACAGGTGATACAATTTTTTTCTATGGTTTAAATTTTTAAAGTCCCATCTGTCACTAATTATACATTGATTGCATTATGCAGCACTATGAAAATAAGTACTTGGGGTTTTTTGTTGATAATTGCGAGTTCTAAGTAAATACTAATTATTTTTATTATAACTGTATAAAATTAAATAATTCACTGCTAGATAGTTTGAGGGCTTCAAATAATTTTATTAGGACCACCTAAGACAACCATTCTATAATTAGTGATACATTTGCCACTCTAATAAGTTCGTCCTATAAAATTTGAAAACTTTTTTCCTTTTCCATTCTCCTTTTGTAGAAGCAGAGATAAAAACATCATAAACATGTTTCAGCATTTTATAATGATATATGTGACTTGTCCAGCCAGCTAGTCTGTTCAGTCACTGTATCCAAGTAGCAATTAATTAATTCTTACTACTATCATGGTCTTGACATTTTTTAAAAAAGGTATCTAGATAAATGTGGTAACTCCTACTTAAAGTAAATTATTTTAGAAATTAAAATATCTTCCCCAAACTCCAACCAGAAGTTGCTGTGAGTTCCATTTGGAACTTGTGCTAATAATAATATTTTCTGGAATAATTACAACAGGTTTGGATTTAATTAAATATGTTGCTCACTGAAGCATCTGTTTTAAACATTAATGAATGGCAGCTCCTATGGGATATCCAAATGGAAGTGTTTTCACTCTGTAACACTATCCTAAAGTATGTTTTCGAATTTTCAAATAATTAGTTGGTCTTTGTTTTGAAAGACTTACCCAGGATAAAAAAAAGCAATTTTTCTTCAAATCATATTGATAGATGAAAGCCATGTAGAGAAAGACAATCAATCACAAAAGCAATCTCTGAAAAGCTGTTATGCAACTGACAGTATTATGAGTCAAGTTTTTCTTCATGTTCACACATAACTCCTATTATCATTCCTAAGGGTTAATCTCTTATCAAGGAAAGAACACATCCCTTCCCAATTAGGCTAAGCTCTTTGGGGCAGAAAGCCATTAAAAATAGTATACATAGAGCCC